>NW_006203464.1:762174-822160 GCF_000334495.1 Tupaia belangeri chinensis | reverse complement strand
ATAAAATAAAACTGAAGTAGATTAACCCACATCTTCCCCCAGGTGTTGAGGAAAGGATCTTCAAGTGGTCTGTCATTGCGAGAACTCAAGTTTACCTGCCTAGGAACTGAAAGCCTGAACATTTTCTGGTCCAACCCATGCTGGCCTTTGAGTTATTGGGGACCTGCCTTGAATGAACAATGAAAGGCATTTTACCCACTCGATTTTTTAAAAATAATTTAAAATTTTTTAAACTTTATTTACTTTGTTTTAATTTGATCAGGGAGGGACAGAGAGAAAGAGAAGGAAAAAGAGAAAGCAAGCCACCAGGTCTGGGATTCGAACTACAGTCAGCGATGTGGGAGTCTAGTGCTCTTAACCAGCATGCCACCCACTGGCCCTACCCACTCAATTTCAATCCACTGCTTGTTTTCAGCAGCAACCTCATACACAGTCTGCCCTGTCTCTCTCTGCCAGAACCTTTTTTCATTTTTCCTTCTGGAGAACAGACGCATTCTCCCCTTCCTCTCCTCCACGTCTTTCTTGTTCATTCACTGCGGCTTAGCACATGGAGCACACAGCAATATTTTTCCGCCCCGTGTTAAACATCACTGTATCCTTTCAAAGTACTTGTGGCTAAGCTCGTATCTACCAACCTCGCCAATGTGTCCCCACACTCACAGAGTAAGTTACATTTGATGGTATCTTTTTATTACTGCACATCATGGTAGCCTTGTCCTGCATTCTACAGGTCTGTCTGTCTGTCTCTCTCTCTCTTTGGATATTGCTGTGGGTCAAAAATTGAAAACCTCCATTGAGTGAAAAATAGATTCCTTGGTGCAAAAATAAATAAATAATCTCAGCTCTCTGTAGCAGCAAATCATTTTCTGGGACCTGATAATGATTTCCTAATACTGAGATATCAATCAGATGATCCATTTGTTGTCTAATCAAAGCACTGGGGCTGGACGAGGGTTTAGCTCTTGGAAAAGAATGGGATACTACACCGGGTGAGGACTGAGGAAGGGGGGAGAAGGGGTGCCGGCTGGCGATCAATGTCACGACTCTGAAAATAGGGATTGTAAGAGCATATGAGTGTATGAGATAAGTCTGCAGCTCTGTAAATACCCGGATGTCCTCCCTTGCCTCTTCCAGCCTCACCAGGTCAGGACAAAGCTTATACAAGTGGACTTAAAACAGTTCATGGAATATGTAGATTTGGAGAAAAGGGGAAAAAAAGAAAAAAAATCACTATGCATGGATTTCAAACAATTTTTGCACCAAAATAAATTTATACTTTAATTCCACATTTTCAAAAACGTTTTAAAGTCCATAGTCTGGTTTGTTGTAGCAGTGCAAGTCTAACGGTAGCATAAAGGGAAGAGGTACCCCATGCCTTTGTATATATTGTACTGACTTCTAGAATGTTCTTCCCCTTCTTTCCCACTCCTTTGGCCTTTGATGATAATAAAACATAATATTAAAATAGTGAGGGTTACCTTGTGTCAGGCACCTTGCTAAGTGCTTTATATAGCCCGTTATGTTTGCCACAATCCTATGAAGTGGGTATTCTATTCCTGCTTTTCAGATGAGGAGTCTGGATCTTACAGAGGTTAAATTACTGACACAAGGGTACATAGGTTAGCAAGAGCAGAGAAAGGACTTACCCGTTCAAAGCTGATGTTCTTACCCACCGTAACAAATGCAGCTCAAAGGTTATCTCTTTTAGAAAGCCTCTACCTGTGCTTGGCATGATTTTCAAGCCACTGGGTCTAGGACTTGAACCGCAACCTGCCATGTGGGAGTCCAGTGCCTTAACCACCAAGTCACCTGCTGGCCCTGGTTCCATCTCTTTTAAAGGCTTAGTCTGTCTATCAGGCACCAAGCCTGACTGGGAGGGGTTCATTGAGAGCCAAAGTAGCACAAAGCAGAGACAGATCATCTCTCCATAGCAGATAGACCCACTCCTGCCCTGTGCTAGAAAGGCCTTCTCTAACCAGCAGAGGAAGACAGACATCTG
This sequence comes from Tupaia belangeri chinensis, assembly GCF_000334495.1. Lineage (NCBI taxonomy): Eukaryota > Metazoa > Chordata > Mammalia > Scandentia > Tupaiidae > Tupaia > Tupaia belangeri. The sequence continues at coordinate 820,161 of NW_006203464.1, read as the reverse complement.
AATATTGAATCCTCTCCCAGTTTGCTCTCAAAACTGGGTATGAGAGTCAGCAGCCCGAGGACACAAGGGATAGTGGAAAACAGGGCAGTCTGCATGCTCAGGTTGGAAGCCACATGGGGAAGATGAATAGAGAAGCTTATGCCATAGTCTCTTGTCCAGATGAGGTCCATGTACAGAAGTGGCCTAACTACCTGGACAATTCCTTGGCTACTAAAGGGCACACAGTCAGATCCTGGTGATCATTATAGACATTTACTGACAGCTTTTTGTAATTTAAAGATTTATTTATTTATGAGTTTTAAGTTTGCTATAGGTCATATACATCCACCAGAGAGAGAGAGACAGAAAGGCAAAGTGAGAAAGCAAGCCCCAGGTCCAGGACTCAAACCACATTTGGCCATGTGGGAGCCCAGCACCTTCGCCATAACACCACCTGCTGGCTCCCTATAGTTTTCTTTTACGCATGTAGTTGTTTTTTGTTTCTTGTTTTCTCTCCAAATACAACCCAGTGTAAATAAATAAATCAAAGGAAGAATAACATGCTACTTCGGGAAAACTCAAGGGAGCTTAGATAGGTGCTGGTTAATAGGCCCAGGAATCCTATCTACAGCGAAATGTCACTTCATCATCAGAAACTCCTTGAACAAAAAAGGGTGAACCCTGAACCTGTTGGATTACTTTTCTGAAAACCCATATTGATGACACACTGGGTGACCTGAAACGAAACTTTTATCAGTAAGTGAGTTACAAAGATCTTTGGAACAAAATGGCACTTCTGTGTCCCTTATGCTGAAAGCACCCAACCCTGGAACCCTTGGCAAACCTGTGATTCTATTCTTCTATAGCATCTGACCAAAGCCAGCTTCTCTGCAGGTGCTTCCTGAATAGTCACACAAAATCCAAGAAGTCAAGAGGTCAGAGGTCAACTGGAAATGACTTAGTCCGACTCTTGGTTCTAGGGCAGCATTTCCAATAACTCAGTCAGCGTGTACTTAGAAAGCCAGCAAATGGGGCTCTCTCAGATGATAAAAGCGAAAGAAATTGGGTAAATTCAGCTCCAGTGAGCTTACCCAGAATCTCATCATAAGAGAAGACTGAAAAATAAGCTATTTTAACTATAGCATACATGCATATTTTGTTTGGATGCTTTTAATTGCATATGGGAAGTTGCTGGACACAATATGTACAATATGCCCTTTGGGTATCTGCAGGTCTTAATTAGGCTGTGGAGATTTATTCCTACAGAATCAGGCTTAAGCTGGCTAGAGTGCAACCAGGTAATTTCTGGAAGGGATTTACTCTTCAGGAAAGTTAAGTTTTGAAAAACACTAATTTGACCATGAGTATATTTCCTTTTTTAAAAAAGAATTATTTTATTTAACTTACTTTATTTACTTATTTATTTATGTTAATTAAACCAGAGTGAGAGGAAGAGGAGGGGGAAAGTGAGAAAGCAAGCTGCCAAGTCTAGGACTTGAACCGCAGTTGGCCATATGGGAGTCCAGTGCTCTTAACCACTATGTCACCTGCCGGCCCCTGGACAGCATAGACTGCTAAGTCAACCTACCCCTTTGTCACTTCCTACGTGACAATCTTTCAGTAAATTATTTGACCTCTGAGCTCTGATTCAAGGTCTACGTACTGGAAAACAAAACCCAAAAGCACCTACGCATTGGTTGTGAAATGAATTTTTTTTTTTTCATTTAAAGATGATCACAGCCAAAAACATATTAAACAATACAAAAAAAGAACATGTTAGGAGGGAGAAAAGGGCAGTGAGGAGGAAGAGGGCTTTGTCCAAAAGCATGATCTAGTACTTTCTCCCCCCAAGGGATTAGAGGAAGATAAACTGCAGCAGTTGGATGGAATTCATTCACTATAGTCACACATGGATTTAATCATACAGACTTCATCATATCTGTGCATAATAAGTACAGTACAATACAACTATACTATCATGATCCTACTGGGCAGTGCCGATGCCAACCTAAAGGCTACCATTGCTTCTGACATTTCCAGCGGTCAGATTTCCAAGTTTATAAAAATGTTTCAGAGTAAAAGCTGACGCTGGGACTGACATTTAAGGGTAACATAGTCACCAGGATGGCGTGACACCTTAATATAGGCTCCCATAGGGCCAGACGGATGGAAAGAGGGACAGATGACTGGAGGGAAGGATGGATCAATGGGCAGGGAAAGAATGTCTTCTTGTATCCTGCCAGTCCTATTTGCATGAGTGCTCTTACTAGAAGGAGTTTAGATATTAAAAAGTACAAAAGTCTGGGCCAGCAGGTGGAATAGTGGTTAAGGTGCTGGACTCCCACAATGACCGACCGCAGTTCCAGTCCTGGACCTGGCAGCTTGAAATTCATGCTGGGTAAGGACAAGGATTGGGGTGTGGCCATCCTCCCCCCAGGGGAGGGCGATATGTTACTTTCCCTTTCTTTATTTCTCTCTCTCTGGAGAGCACACACACCCTATAGCAAAATCTCTCTTCTTCTCTCTCTCTCTCCAGTGAGCACACATGCCCTAAGGCAAAACCTTAAAAAAAGAAAGTACAAAATCCTCTGTGTGCCATCTCCTTTGTCCTCTCCACAGAAATGAGAAGCTAGAGTTATTACCTTTACTATACGAAAGCCAAAAGCAGCACCCAGGATGGCTAAACAACTTGTCTAAAGTCCTCTAAGCCCTAGGGCAATGTAGCAATGTGCATGAGGATCTGTGGGACCCCCAAAGTTTCAATCCTCCACTGAACAGTGCTTCTTCATAACTGCCTAAAAGTGGGTAGAGGTAAGCTTTGCAAATAGAGTTAAAAATGTCCATGTTCTCACAGTGCTTGGCATGAAAACTAGCCAAACTCATTTGGAGAAGAGGAAAATCAATTACAAATAGGATGAGCATATTTCCTGGCTGGGTAGGTCGGTCTCCATTTGCACTCTTCATTCTGGGGAAATTATTTTAATAATGTCCATCCTCAGTCTCAAAATATCCCAATTTATACCTTAAATATAACCCCTATTTATAAACTAGTTTACAATCCAATTCTGGGTAATAGTCTACCTATCTTTTGAAAATAATACATGTGTGGAGACAGCAGGTGGCATGGTGGTTAAGGTAGATCCAACAGGTGGTGTGGTGGTTAAGGTGCTGGGCTCCACATGACTGACCATGGTTCGAGTTCCACATGTGTTGTCTGAAACTCATGCCGGGCACATGTGCGTGTGTGCCTGAAATTCTGAGAGGAGAGTAGAGGAGGAGAAACTGTGGCGTGGCCATTCCCCCTGAGGGGTGATTTCTCACTTTCTCACTGTCTCTCTTGGTCTCTCTCTGGTGAGTACACATGCCCTGTAGCAAAAACCTTTTTTTTAAAAAAAAAAAAAAGTACTGTGTGTTTTGTTTTGTTTTCAATTGCCCCTTCTCCTAAGTTACTGAACAGGTAGAACCTTAGGTGGAAATGATTCTTGGGACCAGCAAATGGCACAATGGTTACATCGCTGGACTTCCAACATGGCCAACAAGTTTGGAGTCCTGAACCCGATGGCTTGAAACTCATGCCAGGCACGTGTGTATGCATGCCCAAAATTCCAAGAGAAGAATGGAGAAGGAATTGTGGTGTAGCCATCACCCCCTCATGGGTGACTTCTAGCTTGCAGTCTCTGTTTCTGTCTCTCTGGCAAGTGCACACACCCTATAGCAAAAATCTCTCTCTAAAAGAAAAATAAAAGGTTCTCTCCTGCTGTACAGGCGGGCATTCCTAAGAACACACTAGTTTCCGTATCCTTTTCAGGCTTACTCTGTATTCTCAAACCTGCTCACACGTTCTAATCTAATAATGATGAGGGATGAAAGTGGTGTGATTTGAGATAGCGCAATGCCAAGGAAGGCAATGAGCTAGATCTTACATCTTAGCTTAAAATCCCTGTTTGCCTATACCCAGATTCACTCTTATCTATAGGCCTGCATTGATAAAGAGAAGGCTTATACATACACCGGCTTGTTTTTATTTGCACATTTCCTGCCGACCTGGGTCTTCCCTGGTCTGCTTGGGTCTTCGTCCTCTTCCTGCCTCTGAGTTCATTTTGCACAGAGCATCACTTACACATTCCATTTATCTGTTCAAAAGTCTTTTGTATTTCCTCATTACTTAGACTTAAAACTGCAATTTCCCAGCATGAGCTATGCAATATTTATGACACAGTAGCAAGAGGAGCAGGAGGAGAACAGAGTTACGGTCAGGTTCAGGAACTAAGTGACTGCGAGGTTGTCTAAGGTGTTTAACTCCTCCAACTCTCATCTCCTCCATGTCTAAATAGGAGGGGGCGGAATCCATGGATCATGAGACACTTTCCCATACTGACACGCTGTTCAGGATGTGCCCCGTTTCTCCTTGGCTTCTCTGATCTGATTAAAACTTCCTTACACAATAGCAGAGACTATTTTAAAAATTCCTACTTTATGCTTTTGCTGAGACAACTCTCCCCACTGAGAAGGCCCTCTTCTCTTACTGCTTCCTTTATTGCCCTGACCCAAAATGCACAGATCACCTACCTCCCTAACGCTACCTCTTAAAAAATAATAATAATTATGTAATTATGCTTATCATTATTATTTTAACATTTGCTATAGGGCACATGCACTCACCAGAGACAGATAGAAAGTGAAAAAGCGATGAACCAGGTCCAGGACTCAAACCATGGACCCCCATATAGGCATCAGCACTTTAACCACCATGCCACCTGCCGGGCCCATACTACCCTCTTTCGATGATAGGAGCCATAATGCAACCTCCGCTTGACTTGAACTCTTGCATAACCACTTTGGCCTTCACTGATGCTCAGAAGCTTTTGCCCCTCATTTAGACTGATGATTCACAAATCCAAGAGTGAGTTCTATTCTATTTATTCCTGACTGTGTATTTCTTCACTAATTCTTTCCCAAGGGTCTTCCAATGAATTCATCTCCAGCCTTCTATCTCCCATGAGCACTACTCACCAATCAGACTTACATACAAGCATAACCTACTCTCTACTTAAGTACCCAATCCCTCAAACCTCCAACTTCCCCCACATCTGCTCTTCTTTGAGACTTTCCCAAACCTGGAAATGACACCATTGTTTCTCTAGTGTCTCAAGTCCCCAAATTCCTCTTTGCCTCACCCTTGGTTTTGATCCAAAAGCAAACTGTTTAGGCAATAGTTCAAAAGTCTATCTCAAAGGCAGTTACTTCTCAACTTTAGGAACGGTTCTTCTCCCTGGCAGAAGCTGGCTCCACTGTCAGGGTTTCTACCTCCCATACATACCCATCTATGCACACCCAGCAGTAACCTCCCATACACACACCCATCCATGCACACCCAGCAGTAACCTCCTAAACACACACACCCAGCCAAGCATGCCCAGCAGTAGCTGCCTTGTGTCTTCTTGGAGGTAAAAATCTCAGTTTCTTAGAAGTCCTACCCATACTAGCCAGGCCACCTGCCTCCACCCTACTGGACACTGTCTTGTAAGCCTCTAGGCGCTAATACCCCCAATTTCCTTCTGTTTTCCCCTAGTCTGGGAATAGTATGTACTTCAAAAGTGACTATTTCTGTGTTACCTGATGACTGTCATGTTGACTCCAAAATACTTAATTTTTTTTCTACCTGGGCTGTTGGTTACCTTGTACCTGCCTCATCTTGCTACAGTCCAACTTCCACGTGGCAGTGAGGTGGTCTTTGTAAATCTGCAAAGATTCTAGCAACCCTAGAACCTGAACCTGGCTGTTTCTCCTGGCTCATGACTGACCACTCTTCGTCTTTCTTGACTCCCCATGAATAATCTTCTTTCTGTTTCTCAAGCAGACAAGCATGTGGCTTTCATACCTGCGGTTCTGGCTGCCCTTGTTGCCACGCCCATGACCCCGCCCAACTAATTTGCATACTTAGCTTCAACTTCCTATTCAAGTTGCCACTCAAATGTCACCTCCTAAAGGGTCTTAAAAGATCCCCTTAGCTGATGGCCTAATTTGAAGAGGCTTCAACCTCTTCTTGTATCTCTTGATCACATGACCCTATTTAAATTTCTTCATGATTGTATTACTATCTGAACTTTTTGGTTGTTGAGCTTTCATTTTTTTTTTTCTCTTTCTTCTAATAAAAGTTCCACGAAGGTGCCCTGTGTGTCCTGTTATTCTTGCATTTCAGTGTTTAACAGAGCACAAGACACCTAGCAAGCCTGCAAATATTCATTGCATTAATTAACTAATTAACAGCTCACAGTGGAATCTGCATGAGCTAGAACAAGGCTTATCAGATCACTTATTGTCTATGACGCCTTCCTGACCACATAGTCCAGAGTCCCTTCATCATATCTGCCCATAGGGAGCCCGAAAGGAGGGGAAGGTTAGAGAAGATGAAAGGAACCCTCTACTGATGCGCTTCCGGTTCCTATCCACTTAGGTTCAGGAATGATTCTTCTCTCCTAGGGAAGCAGTTGTTGCCATTCTCAATGTTTCCACCTCCCATCCACACATACCCACCTCACACACTCCCAGGACTAGCTTAAAGGTCAGTCTCAGGCCCTAGTAAGTCCTTCTCTAAATTTGGAAGTACCTGTGGTAACCAGGCCACCTTTCTCCACTCCACAAGGGCCTTCCTCCAAGCCCCTAGGTTCTAATATCCTCATCTTCCTTCTGTTTCCCCAGGCTAGCGAAAACATGATAACAGCTGTCTTTTCGGTCATTCTACACCACTCTACCTACATCTTTATATTAACTCCTGAATATGAAAATAACTAGTGTGGGCTTTATTTTCCTGAGTGGACCCCAGCTGATAGATGAATGCACAATTTATTGCCTTGTACCATTTCTATTCTCACGCTGGGCATCTTTCATTGGCTCAAAGAAACTGGAGGCTTGTTTAGAGTAGGAATTATTATCCTCACTTAGACCATTATGTACTGGTGGTAGTACCTTGTACGAGACCAGTATGTGTGTGTGAGGGAGGGAGGGAGAGAGAAAGAATTGACTCACTGTAGCTTCAGAGGTATAAATTAATTCATCTTCCTGTTTTTAGAAGCAGCATTTTTAAACCTTTCTGTAAAGAGGCTATCTTAATCTTCAAGCCCTTCAGGATAGGTGTTTTCCCAATAACTCAATTATTTGACTGCTCTTTAGTTTTCTCTGTATATATAGAAAATGTATTTGGGCAATTCATGGAAAACTTTTCTCTTTTATACACCTGACCAAAATCAGCTCTCCCACCAAAATTAAAGATGTATTCAAGTTTTTTAAAAAATAATATTTGGGGGTTGTGTTGTATACCATTTCCATCTCTCTTAGCAATGAAAGGTGTTACTCCTCTCCAACATGAAAGCCCCAGTATCGAGTATGAGCCTGTACTGAGCACCATGTTCGGAACATGTGGCCTACTTTATCCAATGTTGGAGATGGCAAGAGATTCAAAGCCAAAGGACCCTTGGGACCAGTAGGTGGTATATTGTCTAAGGTGCTGGACTCCCACGTGGTCCATTGTGGTTCAAGTCCCTGATCTGGCAGTTTGAAACTCATGCCAAAATCCCAAGAGGAGAATGGAGGAGAAGGGATTGTGGTGTGGCTATCCCTGCTGAGAGGTGATTTCTCGCTGTCTGTCTCTCTGGCAAGTATATGCACCATATAGCAAAAAAAAAATAATTAAAAAAAAAAGAGCCTTGTTGTGATCTCTTTCTCCATCACCCCCATAGGTAATTGATCCCCAGTTTGCACCAACATCTGTTCAAAATTCACTCCCAGGTCAACACTGTGGCTTAGTCGTTAAAGGAGTTGGGTCCCACATGGCTGACCACAAAATTGGAGTCCCAGCCAAGCAGCCTGAAAAACAAGCTGAGCACATGCGTACATGCCCAAATCCTGACAGGATGGAGAAACGGAGAAGAAGGAAGTACAGCAAGACCACGCCCCACTGGAGGTGCTTCCTCCCTCTCCCTCTCCCTCTGTCTTTCTGTCTGTCTCGCCAGCACAAATACCTACTGGCAAGTTTTTAAAAATATATAGAATAAAAAAACTAAGTAATGGGGGCCATCAGGTGGCATGGTGGTTGAGGTGCTGGACTCCCACACGGTCAGCCATTGTTAAGTCCCAGACCTGGTGATGTGCTTTCTCACCTTCTCTCTCTCTCTCTCTCTTTCTCTCTTTCTCTCTCACTCACTCACTCACTCTAGTGAGCGAAGGAAGGAAGGAAGGAACGAAGGAACGAAGGATTCTTAAAAAAATAAATAAATAAAACCTAAGGAAAAAATGACTCATTCTCACTGTCCTGCATTAACTTGTCTCTGTAACTCTTCCCCATCCCACCCCCAACTGTCTATGCTAATGCCCACCGGTTTTCTTCTTTTCAAGACAGATTTTTGCTACAGGGTACATGCACTCACCATAGAGAGAGAGACAGAGAGAGAGACAGGAAGCATGAAATCACCCTCTGGGAAAATGGCCACACTGCAATCCCTTCTCCTGCACTCTCCTCTCAGGATCCTGGGCATGCACACATATGTGCCCAGCATGACTTTTAAGCCACTGGGTCCAGGACTTGAACCATAGTCAACTACATGAGAGTTTAGTGACATAACCATTCTGCCATCTGCTGGTCCCTTTTTTTTTTTTTTTTTTTTTTTTTAGCCCACCCCTGTTTTCAAGCACCAGTTCCCATGTCATTCCTTAAGGATACCCACTTAAGGACAGGCCCCTCAGCAGATGCATCCCTGGTGTCTGTGTAGTAATGCAGCATTTTGTTCCCTCTGGTTTCAGTCATTTAAGCAGTTGTGTGCGAGCTTTCTAGGGCTTCTGGACTGAAATTTCTAGAAGGCAAATGTATCATCCACTCATTTCCCAAATAACCCAGTGTTCTGTTCGGAACAAGCTGGGAGCGGCTGTTCATTGAATTACATAGATTCAGATCAAATCAGGTCTAATCTAATACAGTGATCTTTGGACTTATAAACTCCTTCCGGCTTAGCCTACACAATTCCGGAACCAGTGTTGATGGGAAAGACCTTATGGGGATTCTTCACCCCTTCCTCAACTCGGATCTTTCCTAATCTGGCTGTTGAGCCTCATGATGCCAAGATGAAAAGGGTCATCAGAAATATCCCTTACTGGGACCAGCAGATAACATAATGGTTACATCGCTGGACTCCCAGGTAGTCGACTATGGTTCGAGTCCCAGACCAGGTGGCTTGAAATTCACACTGGGCGTGTGTGTGTGTGTGTGTGTGTCCAAAATTCCAAGAGGGGAATAGAGGAGAAGGGATTGTGGCATGGCCATGCCCCCTGGGGGATTTCTCTCTTTCTGTCTCTCTGTCTCTCTGGTGAGCACACATTCCCTCTAGCAAAAATCTCCCTTAGGAGAAAAAAAAGTCTCTTTCTTTCTTCCAAGGTTGAGGGAGAGAAAGAGAGCAAGCAAGCTCACTCACAAGGCCACAATGCCACCATTTACCACCAGGCTCAGTTAGCTGCAGATCCCAGGCATGCAGGTGCCTGGCTTACTCAGGGAGGCTTCTAGACATACACTGGGAACCTTCCCATGTGAGTCACCCTTGCACAGTGTCATGTTTTACAGAATCATCACCACCCAGCCTCTCCACCTCTCACCTCACTTTTTTTTTTTTTTTGGGGGGATTTTCCCTGTAGGCGGTAGTTCCCTTTGTGCTCATCTTTGCTATCAGGGAACCTTAACCAACTGTGTCCATTAGGAAGCCTGTGGTGGTACAGCGGCTGCCTCCATGCTAAGGAACATCAACAGGCAGGAATTGACTCCCATGGCCTTGGCAAAGTTGCTATGGAAAGAAAAGAAGACACGTGGGTATGCATTTGGGTAGATGTGCCCAGTAGTCTCTTAGAAATGAAACTTTGCCCACTTTGCAGTGCCATTGTGTCCATGTAGTAAGGTTTCTCGCTGTAGGGCGCGTGCGCTCGCCAGATAGACAGAGACAGACAGAGAGATAGAAAGTGAGAAATCACCCCCCAGGAGGGATGGTCACGCCGCAATCCCTTCTCCTCCATTCTCCTCTCGGGATCCTGGGCACGCTTGCACATGCGCCCAGCGGGAGTTTTAAGCCACCGGGTCTGGGACGTGAACCGCAATCGACTACGTGGGAGTCCAGCGACATAGCCATTACGCTAACTGCTGGTCCCCTCACCTCGCTCTCTCTTTATCTTCCTATTTCCTCTGTACCCCCGTCTTTTCTTTCTAACCCATCTCCCTACCTTTTGCTCCTTTCCCACCATTCTAAAGGAAACACAGCCAAACCTCGATCTTTGATCGTTCCTTTTCCTAGCGCCCATCAAGTGTCTGGAGACATGTGTCCCCCAGTTATGCTAACAGAACTGATGGTGCTCCCTGAATGCATTTTCCTCCGTTCCGGTGCAGCTGGGCCTCTGCCATCTTAGACCTCTGCCGGCGCCATGGCGGTCAGAGCGTCCCACATCACTATAGCCACACGGACAGGCAGAGCATCTAGGGGAGCTTAATTCCACAGATGGTTCATCTCATTCTTTATGTGTTGATTTTTCCTAGAGTCTCTTACAGAGGGTAATTTATTTCTAAGTTCCAGGAGCACTTCATTGTAACCTCTCGTTTACTGACTATAATAATAATGACCGTCATTTATTGGGCACTTATTATGCATCAGTCACCGTGCTAAGTGCGTTGTGTAAGTTCATCGATTTGATTTGCACAATAACCCAGGGAGATGTGGAGGTGTGTGTTTTGTAAGTATTCTCTCAAATTTTTTTGGCCATATTTTTACCAAAGATGGAGATTCAGAGAGATGCACAGAATTTTTAAAGGCCCCTTTGCAAACAGAATCATTAGCAATTTCCCTCTCTGCCATTACCCTGGGAAGGGCCCCGAGCTGACTAGCATGTGCCTGTTAAGGCCAGGCCTGCAGGTATGGCAGCTTCGGTCACGTTCTTTCCACCGAAGTTCTACCCAGTCCTGGCTCTGTGACCTTCACCATTGTCACAGGTGTGGTTGCATCCTCACACCTCCAAATATGTCCCGCTCAAGTTGTAACAAGAAGTCGTACACAAAGAGAGACATTCCTGTGATATAACTTAGATAAAATTCCAACTGTAAGGTCCCAGCAAGTAGCATGGTGGTTAAAGCACTGGACCCCCACAGAACCAACCACAGTTTGAGTCCCAGACCTGTCAGTTAGCTTTCTAATTCTCTCTCTCTCTCTCTCGTGAGTGCATGTACCCTATAGCAAATTAAAAACAATAAAAATAATAAATAAAATAAATTATTCCTTTTTAAAAAATCCAACTGTAAAATAGACAATACAATCAAAAAAAGTATACAGAAAGTGTTGGGATGATTCAAGTTTGGGGTATTTATCATCATCCTGTAGGAGATGCAGTCCAAGGTGGCCTAGAAGCAAGAATATAACCCAGACAGATGGAGAAGAGATAGAAGGACCCCCCCACACACAATGGGAATCCAAAGTGGCACAAGCAGGAGTGTCTTTAGGAGCATCAGAAGAACAACATTTTCGTAAATAAATAATGGAAGATTATATTTGAAGAGTGGTTTAAGATTATAAAGGTTCACGGAATGTTGGGATAAGAAATTATGTAATATGTGTACTCAGAAGCTCAACAAGGAGTTGGCAGGTGTCATGGTGGCTAAAGGCACTGGACTGCCACATGCCTGACCATGGTTCAAGTCCTGGATCTGGTGGCTGGCTTGCTCGCTCTCTCTCTCTCTTTCTCTCTCTCTCTGATCAAATTGGAAAGTAATAGTAATAATAATAAAGTTAAATAATTCCTTAAAAAGGAAAAAAAGAAGTTCAATAAAACCTTCCTCAATAAAGCCCTCCAGAAAGAAAGAGAGAGAGAGAGAGAGAGGATTATAAGGAATCAGTCCACACAACTATGGAGGCAGAGAAGTCCCATCATCTGCTGTCTCCAAACTCTAGACTCAAGAAATCTAGGGGTGTGGTTCAGTCTGACTTCGAAGGCACAAGACTGGGGATCCAGTGATGTATCAATAAATTCTAGTTTGGCACCAGCAGATGGTGTAATGGTTACGTCACTAGGCTCCCACATAGTCCACCACAATTCAAGTCCTGAACCAGGCAGCGTAAAATTCAAGCCGGGCACATATGCGTGCATGCCTAAAATCCCAAGAGGAGAATGGAGAAGGACGTGAGGCATAGCCATCCCCCAGGAAGTGATTTCTTGCTTTCTATTTCTCTCTGTCTCTCTGTCTCTCCAGCGAGAGCCTGTGCTCTATAACAAAAATCTTTCTTAAAAAATAAATTTCCTCGGGACCAGCAGGTGGCGTGGTGGTTAAGGTGCTGGACACTCCCACATGGCCGACCAGGGTTCCAGTCCTGAATCTGGTGGCTTGCTTTCTCACCTCCTTTCTCCCTCACTCTCACCCTCTGTCTCTCTCTGGTCAAATTAAGAAATAAATGAATGAATAAATAAAAAAATTAAAATAAATAATTAAGATAAATAAATAAATAAATTTCCTGAGACCAGCAGTTAGCATAATGCCTATGTCACTGGACTCCCATGTAGTCAACCACGGTTCAAGTCCTGGACCCCCGGTGGCTTAAACTCATGCCGGGCGCGCGTGTGTGTGTGTGTGTTCAAGATTCCAAGAGGAGAATGGAGGAGAAGGGATTGCAGCATGGCCATCCCCCCTCGGGGGTGATTTCTCGCTTTTTGTCTCTCTGTCTCTTTCTTTCTGGAAAGCACACGCCCTATAGCAAAATCCTCTCAAAAAAAAAATCTCCTGACCTTAATGTCCACTCCAAAATTAGAAAAAAAATAACTGGACCCATCCAGCATGTGGCCCCACCCTCCCACCCATAGGGGAATGGATGCATGAGTCCCATCTAGAGCAAGCTGAACAAAGCCCCTCCCAACACAGATAAAAAGCCTAACCCCAAGTTTTCCTTTGCAACCCATTCTTTGGGACCTGTCCCTTCTTGGAAGCTTTGTGTGTTCCTTCCCTCTCCTTCAGTAAGCTCTCTGCTTCCCCTCCCCCCAAAAAAAAAAAAAGTTGCCATGTTTCAAAAGGAATTTGGTCATTGATTTAATTTAATTTCCTAGAAATGATTACAACATTTATTAAGCATTTTTTTCTCCCAAGCGATGAGTTTATATAAAATCTCAAAAGAGGGTTCTAAGCAAGGTATTATTAGCTCCCCCATTTTACAGATGACAACACTGAGGGTCAAAGGTCTTGAGCTATTTCCCCAAGGTCACAATTCACAAAGTGCCAGAACTAGGATTTGTACTGACAAAGCTATCTGTGTTTTCAACCTTTTTTTTTTTTCCTCCTAGAGGTTTTTGCATGTGTGCTCACCGGTGAGAGAGACAGAGACAGTGAGAAGGAAAGTGAGAAACTGTATAGGCAGAGAAGCCCCATCATCTGCCATCTGCAAACTCTAGACTCTCCCCAGGGGAGATGGCCATACCACAATCCTTTCTCCTTCATTCTCCTCTCAGGATTTCAGGTGCACATACACATGTGCCTAGTGTGAGTTCCAAGCTACCAGGTCTGGGACTTGAACCGTGGTCACCCATGCAGGATTCCAGCGACGTAGCCACTATGCTATCTGTTGCTCCCTGTGTTCTCAACTTCTAAACTACACTGCCTAGTGGGTAAGCTTGGGATGCCCCTGGTAGAGTCTGCAAAATGCAGACTCTGCCACTGCCTGGGGACCTGTAATAAAGAACAGCGCCTGTCTGGGAAAATGAGCCTAGAAAAGCTCTCTCCCCTGAGGGAGGGAGCAGCTGCATTTTCTCACCTGAACATTCTCTTCTCAGAGGCTCCTCTAGCAAATGCCTTTTCTCTGGCATATTCAGCCACAAGAATGGGCTCTCAATGCCCACTGGGTCTAACCGAATATTTGGTCCATTACTTAAGACGAAGGGAGCCCACATATCTCCTTCCCTCTGTCTCCTGGGAACGGCTCCATTCAAAATAGTAAACCTCTTCTCTTCCTGCCTCAGTGTTTTAAATGGGGACGCCAATACCGCAGCACAAAAGGCTCACGGGGCACCAGGGAATTGGCAATCCCCTCTGAAATGGAGACTGCATAGCTGGGGTGTGCCATGCCAGAGGAAAAAGAAACGAAGCCCAGAAAGAAATCACTGCTCAAAGCAGCACGTCCCAAATGTATTCCACAGACTTTAAGATGCTCGGGCTGGGGGTGGGGGTGGCATGGATATTGCTAGAGTCAGCAGGTGGCCTAGTGGTTAAAGCACTGGACTCCCATGCAGTTGACAGCTGTTCCTGGACCTGGCAGCTTGAAATTCATACTGGGTGTGTATGCATGTGTGCCCCCAAATCCTCCCTGGCAGGTGCACAGGCCCAATAGCAAAAATCTCTCAGTAAAATATAAGAAGAAGAAAGAAAAGGATGCATTTGCATTACAAGTTTTAGAAGTTTTGTATGTACTGCTTCTGACATCCCTAGTTCAGAGAGTCACAGTCGGTGCTTGAGTGTTAAAGGCTCTGAGAAGTCCTGCAACGTGGACTTCAATCCAAATTTCTGAATCCATGTGAGCACAGAACATCTCCTGCTTCACCTTTCATTTTCATAAGATCTATTAACAATTCACAGGATTAGCATCCCTTAAAATAACAGTTGGGGGAACACTGATTTAAAACACCTACTTTAATGGCCTATTTTTAGACTGTTAGGTAATATCTAGAATTGTACCACTGGGAAGAAGGAAAAGTTCAACTCACAATTCCTTTGTATTCATAAGATGGTTATTAGAACAGTGAGATCTTTCTTTTTTAACACTTCCTTAAACTGCTTGCAATCCCAGTAGATCCCAGAACTGACAGCCCTGGAATAGGGAGGATTAAGAGTGTGTCCCACTCCCCAGGGGGACGGCCATGGTGCCATCCTTCCTCCTCCATTTTTCTCCAAAAATCCTGGACACACATGCACACATGCCCAGTGTGAGTTTCAAGCCACTGGGTCAGGGACTTGAACCAAAGTTGTCCATGTGGAACTCCAACAATGTAACCACTATTCCATCCACTGGTCCCTTTTATTTTTTGGAGAGGTTTTTGCTATAGGGTGCGTGCACTCGCCAGACAGACAGAGAGAGAGATAGAAAGCAGGAAATCATCTCCCGGAGGGATGGCCATGCCACAATCCCTTCTCCTCCATTCTCCTCTCGGGATCTTGGGCACGCACACACACGTGCCTGGCATGAGTTTAAGCCACCAGGTCTGGGACTCGAACCACGGTCGACTACGTGGGAGTCCAGTGACACAGTCATTACGCTAACTGCTGGTCCCCCCACTGGTCCCTTTTCAACAGTCTAGTTCAAGTCACTTCACAAAAACTTCACTGTTTATCTAGTTGATCAGTCTGCCCTCAGCGTCCTTCAGCTCCGCTCCAAATGAGGTACACATAACAAATTAATTTGGGGTCAGCTCTTTAGCCTAGTGGGTTAGAGATCCAGAACCCATATGGCCAACCTCAGTTTGAATTTTATCCCAGCAGCTTGAGATACATGCCAGGAGTGTGTGCATTCATGTCCAAAATCCTGAGGAAAAGGAAAAATGGAGAAGGGATTACAGTGTGACCATGACCCACTGTGGCTGCTTTTTCCTTTGGTCCCTCTGTATTTCTTTCTCTGGAAAGTCCATGTGCCCGCTGGAAATTTAAAAAAAAAAAAATTTTAATTGTTTTCTGAAATACTATTTTTTTTTTTTTTTGGAGAGATTTTTGCTATAGGGCTCGTGCGCTCGCCAGACAGACAGAGAGAGACAGAAAGCGAGAAATCACCCCCCAGGGGGGATGGTCACGCCACAATCCCTTCTCCTCCGTTCTCCTCTCGGGATCTTGGGCACGCACGCACACACGCCCGGCGTGAGTTTTAAGCCACTGGGTCCGGGACGCGAACCGCGGTTGACTACGTGGGAATCCAGCGACATAGCCATTACGCTAACTGCTGGTTCCCTGAAATACTATTTTGATTAAAGATGTGAATTAGGATTAGATTCTCATCCTGTTTCATCACTTTCCTATACTGACCCAGTAACTAATTTGTCTCCTCATGGTCACAACATGGCTGCTGCAGCTCCAGGCATTAGTGATGTTGAAGGAAAGTTTCCTTTCTGTTACAGTTTCAGTTATTTCCCCCACAAAATTCAGAAATTGAAATCCTAACCATCACGAGGATGTGAACACATTTAGAGACACAGTCTTTATAGAGGTAATTAAGTTAAAATAGGACATTGGGGCCAGCCCTAGTGCAATATGACTGGTATCCTCTTAAAAAGGAGAAATTTAGACCTAGAGATGGGTATACAGGGAGAGTGCCATATGAACATGAAGGTGACCATATAAGAGCCAAGGAGAGAAGCTAGGAATAGGTCTTCACTTCATAGCCCTCAGAAAGAACTGACCCCCACTCACAGCTTGACTTTGAACTTCTAACCCGAAATCTGTGGAACAGTGGACTTCTTCTGTTTAAGTCACTCAGTTCGTGGGGGCTTATTACAACACACATAGAAAAATACAGCCACTCTATTTTTTTATTTTTTTTATTTTTTTAAGAGTTTTGCTATAGGGTGCATGCACTCACCAGACAGAGACAGAGAGAGGGAAAGTGAGAAATCATTCCCCAGGGGAATGGTCATGCCACAATCCCTTCTCCTCCCTTCTTCTCCTGGGATTTTAGGCATGCACCCAAACATGCATGATTTTCAAGCCGCCAGATCCAGGGCTCGGACCACATTCAGTCATGGGGGAGTCCAGCACCTACCTTACCCACTGCACAACCTGCTGGTCCCTATCTCTCTTCTTCACAGCCACTCTATTTTTTTATTTTTTTTTTTTTTTAAGAGTTTTGCTATAGGGTGCATGCACTCACCAGAGACAGACAGAGAGAGGGAAAGTGAGAAATCATTCCCCAGGGGAATGGTCATGCCACAATCCCTTCTCCTCCCTTCTTCTCCTGGGATTTTAGGCATGCACCCAAACATGCATGATTTTCAAGCCGCCAGATCCAGGGCTCGGACCACATTCAGTCATGGGGGAGTCCAGCACCTACCTTACCCACTGCACAACCTGCTGGTCCCTATCTCTCTTCTTCATAGTTTGGAAAATCTGTCACAGAAATACCCTACAAGGTCTCCTGTGATTCATAGTGAGTCTCTGTTTAAATCAATGGGTGGACAGGGAAATGCAATGATTGGCTTACACCTATTATCCAGGCCCCACAATGAAAAAGAATCACCTCCCACTGGCATATGGGAGGCTGAACATTGAAAAGCAAAAAGATAACTCACAACTGTCTACACAACACAGGACAGAGGAATGGCAGACGAAGAAGCAATTACATCCATTTAGTATTGGACACGATGCAAGACACCAAGGCTTTAAAGGTGCATGAGACAAAAGTCCCTGTCCTAAGGGTCTTCAGGAAATTATATTAAGAAAAATCAGCAAGCAGGGAAGGAGAAAAACTAGTAGAGATACATGGAAGGAAACCAACACAGAGCGTTCCAAGGATCCTGATCAGAAGCAATCAAGTACTTCAGACAGACAGGTGAGATGAGGATGAGAAGAGAAAGTTAGATTTGACAACTGAGGAGTCAATGTGACTCTATGAAGAGTAACTCCAATGGAATCGCAATACAAGCGAAGCGCTGACTTCAATAGGCTGGCATCCATGGGCAAATGATCAGAGGCATTGCTGGGAGTCATCCCTGCTTATAAGGATCAGGTCTCTTTAGAGTGCACATCTGGTAAGATAAATGTCAGAAGAAGAAACAGCATTCAGGAAGGTGTTATCACCACCCCAGTGGCTACAGTTTAAAAACTGTAGCATGTTACAAGATATATGGGTAAAGAAAAGGATTCTGTGGAAGAGGGTTGTCTAATATAGACTTCAGAGTTTCTATACCTGAAAAACAAAAAATTTGCTATTGGTCCACACTATTCAGGGCTAATACTTTTTTTTCCCATTCCTTGGGTTTCCTTCTTTGGGAAAGGAGCTTGGTTAGTGCTATAGCCCTGGCCTCTTGCCAATGTTTCTTATTCCACCTTAGCAAGCCAGAATGCACGATCTGTATAGTCATGCTTGCTTTAACTGCTCTTTCTTATCCCCTTGGGTATAAGCCCACCCACATACATCAAGAGTTTCTCAGCGTCCCACGTAGGTTCCTCTCACGTGTGAGATCTGTTATGGCCCCAAATTGCACATGACTCAATGGGTAAGTCTTTCGGTGGCCCTTCTTGGCTTTGGGGGCTCATTTAATTCTCCTAAATCTTCCAACTTAGCCATTATTGGTAATGAACTGACGACTGGCTTCCATTTGCCATATACCTTGTTTTACTTCTAAGTTGTTTCAAAATTAAGGTAGAGACCAGAAGCCCTACTGAATGGGCTCTGCCATCCTCCTAATCCTATGTGTAGCTCCAGAGACTGGACATACTCTAGACACCATCTACGCCAAACAACGATAGCTCAGAGAACACACCTAACATTGCTCCTCCCATTCCATGAAGTGGCCAAAGTGCTCTGGAGATTGCACGGTTCATGAGACACACCTGATCACCCTATGTACCATTTATCTGCCCCTCTGACCTTCCTCCCTAGTTAACATAAAGCCCTGATTTACAGCACAGACAGTTGCTTCTATGTCTCTAATCAATAAAGGCTGAACCAGCCATTCTCATTAAGTTGTAAAAAGTCAACTGACTCAATAGTGAGTCAAGTTTTACTTGTATTTGTCACCATCTCTCTTTCCCAGTACTTCAAATTTGAGCAGAGAGTCCACTTGGCCTTACACAGAGTAATGGACACTAAATAAAGGCTGGCAGGATGGATTGATGGAGGGATGACAACAATAAATACATTAATGGCTTGAGACGTTCTGAAGAAAGATAGCTCAACTTACATATCTTCAGATTCTTACTCATGATATCATAAATACATGTTCTTGCCAAGAACCCATTTCACTCCAGGTGGATACTGCTGTGTCGGTATTTACAAAATTTGCATGTATCTCTGCCTGAACATTTCCAAAATTCCAGTCTCACCTCCAGCTTCCTGGTTCTGATTTGTAGATATTTACGTTGTTGGAGCAGTAAGAGGCTATACAAATGCCTAAATAAATGATCTTCTTAGAGACAGCTTCCTGGTTCTGATTTGTAGATATTTACATTGTTGGAGCAGTAAGAGGCTACACAAATGCCTATATAAACGATCTTTTTAGAGCAAACGTAGACTAACCCTAACCAAGACTGAATCAAGGCTACTCAAGTTATAAGCCCAACAATTAAGACATCGATGTGAGCACTTTTAAACAGACAGGTTTATCATAGAATGAGTAGGATTCAAGCTTAAACTATGCAGAAGCTGAAGGTACTCTGCCTCTAGAAGCTGAGTGTAAACCAGCCAGTTAGCCAGACGAGCACTTGGGAAGAACAGAATATGGACATGAGGATGAGCTGGAATTTGAAAAGAAAACCAGAATGCCTAAGGAAGAATAGGAAAGCCCATCTTTCAGTACCTGCAGCCTGGATTGTGTACCTTCCATGCCGGAGAGCTGATGTTCTTTGCCCTGGAGCCGCAAACACATTTAGTCGGAAGACTTAGAAAAGCTGATGGAGGAGATTCCATGACAGCTGGGGTTATTGGAGCTCCAGGTGCTGCTCCACGGCAACCAGGCAAGTCATCAGGTGAGCAACGATGTGCCTAATCCCTCACATCCACCTTCTGAGAGTAAGAATGTATATGCTTCCGAGGTGGCCCATGGCCCAGTTAAAGGAACTGGATCCCACAGCGTCAGTGGCACGGTTCTAGTCCTCTACCCAGGGGGTTGAGAAACAGGCTGGGTGCAGATGCGTGCTTGCAGTAGGATGGAGAAATGGAGAAGGAACCCTGGCATGACCACGTCTCACTGGAAGGTGGTGCTTTCTCACTCTCCCTCTGGAAGGTGGTTCTCTCTCTCTCTCTCTCTCTCTCTCTCTCTTTGGTAAGTGCACACATTCTCTGGCAATTAAAAAAATGTGTATGTAGACACACACACACACTTCCTCACATTCACCTCCAAGCCTCTCTTGACTGTTATTAACTTGGGACTTCAAAGAGAAGAGGATTGTGGGGAAGTATTGGTTTTGTGTCTTATTATTACTGTTGCCTAATAAGTTCCTCTAAAACTTAATCGTTTAAAACAAAAACAAGTATTTTACTTATCGGGTAGTTTCTACAGGTCAGGGATTGAGGAAGCACTTGGCGGGATGTCTGTGGTCTGGGATCTCTCCAGCAGCAGCCTTACCGCAGGGGCTGGCTGTGGAGGAGCAGGAAGGAGCAGCAGCGGAGGGCTGCAGTTCCTGGACCACTCTATGGTCTCTTCCTGTAGTTACTTTTGGTCTCGCGACAGCTGGGCTGCTAACGTGGGGGCGGAGACGTCAAGAACAAGTATTCTGTGAGGAAGAGGAAAGTTGCATGGCCTTTTGCAACCTAATCTCAGAAGTCACACAGCTTCACACTCTTATATTCTTTTACTTATTGATTTACTTCGTTGCTCAAGGTCATGAGCACTTGCCAGAAAGAGATAGAAAGGGAGAGAGGGAGAAAGCACGCCCACCCTTTCTCCCCTGCGGAGGTGTGATGTTGCCACGATCCTTTGTTTCTCCATTGCATTAAAATTTGTTAAAGGTTTTTGCCACATTCTGGCTGAAGAGGGACAGAATGGTAAGGGGGCAAGTGAGAAATCACCCCCCAAGGGGGATGACCATGCTGCAATCTGTTGATGGAGAGGTGAGGTTCTATAAGAGCATATGAGATGGGACATATGGTTCGCATACTTCTTTCTTCCAAAGTGTCTAACCAAAAGACTCTAATAGTAATCAGTTCCTAAACTTTTCTGCCATGTTCATTTTCCAGTAATTTCCAAAGTTAAATAATAACAATAAATAGGAGATTCATGTAAATTCTATTTGTAGTTCTTGACAGAATTGGGATAGATCTCTAAGTGTGGTCATGATAACTCCTGCTATAATTATTTTTCCCAACATTGAGTCAAAAACAACTAGAGAATGAAACAGAGAAAAATGAAGCTCACATTTAAATTATTATAAACTTTTATGTTTAGAGAGAGATTTTTTGCTATAGGGCATGTGCACTTGCCAAAGAGACAGAAAATGAGAAATCACCCCCTGGGGGGATGACCATGCCACAATCCCCTCTTCTCCACTCTTTGGATCTTGGGCATGCACACACACACACACACACACACACACACACACTCACATCATGAGTTTTAAGCCACTAGATTCAGGACTCAAACTGCAGTTGATGACATGGGAGTCCAGCAACTTAACCATTACACCACCTGTTGGTCCCACAATTTTAAAATAGTTACTGTTTTAAACTTTCTGGGTTTCCCTTTCCTCATCTGTGACATTAAGGTACCCTACTCGAATAACTTTACTTGATCTTCCATGTATTTACTGAATCTACAAGAAATATCATCATATCAAAACACTCTTGAGGGACCAGCAGGTAGTGTGGTGATTAAGGTGATGGACACTCCCACATGACTGACCATGGTTCGAGTCCCAGACCTGGTGGCTTGCTTTCTCACTCTCTCTCTCTGGTCAAATTTTTTTTAAAAAAATGAATAAAATTAAATAATTCTAAAAAAGAAAAACAAGAACAAAAACAAAACAGTCTTGGGCCAGCCTATGGTATGGTGGTTAAGGTAGCTGGATCCCACATAGCTGACTACATGGTTCAAGTCCCATGGTTGAAGTCCAAGTCCCATGGTTCACGTCTTGGTGGCTTAAAAAATACACCAGACACATGTGTGTGCATGCCTCAAATTCTGACAGGGAGAAATGGAGAAGGCATAACCATTTGCCATGAGGGATGCTTCCTCATTCCCCACTCTCTTTCTGGCATGTACATTTGCCCTCTAGCAAATGAAAAGAAAAAAGACTATACTCTCTATAAGGTACACAAAGATTAAGTATTTTCCTGCAAAACGACAAAGAAAACCAGTTTTTAGAAATGATATATTTGCCTTCTCTTTTCTAGATTGGAAGTTTACATGTGAAAAGAGCAATGTTAAGAAATAAAGCTGAATCACCTTCAATCTTTTTTTATTTTCAGATATGTATAGTGCTTTTTATCTAAAGCAAAGTAATACATGATTCAAAGATAAACCAATTTTAAGAAGTAGAGATGGATTAATAAAATATTTACTGCTCAAAAAAAGAAAAGGAAGCTGCTATAATTCTCCTACATTTCTCTTTATTACAACCCTCTGGAATGTTTGCTCCTGTGGATCTCAAATGAATCTTGGGAAGAATTTAGCAAAGGGTTTTGATTAAATGGTATGTTGAATAAACAATGCTGAGACATTTTAATGAGTTCAGATAAAAGGACTATGCTGAAAAGAAATATTTAGAAAATCACTCTAAGGCTCTATCCTTAAGCCATTTCCTGGAGAATGGAGCTCTATTTCTTCTCATTGCACCATTATCTCAAGACTTTAAATCCTTTCGCTGATTTCTGAGACCATCAATGATCCATGGCACATAGATCTTTAGCACATAGATTTCCATTGCTGGATTTGTCAAAATTATGGAGGCTCATTCTAATGAAATCTACATAAAAAGGCACCCTGTTTAAAGTCAGTGGCATTTAGTCAGTGGTTCATGAGTCAAAACCAAAATTAAGTAATATGCCCATAGCCCTTTATAAAGCATTGCTTCTTGCTATGACTCCTGCTGATAGCCAGAGACACACAGGACTTACAAAACTGAATTTGACTTTTTTTTTTTTTTTTAAGTCAAAATAGCAAAGACATGGGCAATAAAATGGATGGCCCAAACTCATGTATCCAAGTAACAACTGTTGTTGAATCTGACTTCAATATGATGGATGGGCTTGGTAATGGACTAAAACTGTTAGAAGAAGGATCCTTGTCTCTATCAGAAATTGAAAGAAAATGCAACCAGAAGTAATGCAACCATTGTGATGAGCAGAATCAGTCCATATGGTCAATAAGGAAAATATTGGCCCTGCAGATTGGAGAGGTTGGAGTTGAGGGTCATCCAGTGGTATGGTGGTTAAGGTGACTAAATTCCACATGGTCAACTGTGGAATTCAAGTTCTGCACCCAGTGACTTGAAAAACACTCCAGGCATGTGTACGTGTATGCCCCAAATCCTGACAGGAGAGATGGAGGAGAAGGGATTGTGATGTAACTGTACCCTCCGAGGGGTACTTTCTCACTTTCCCTCTGTCTCTCTCTGAGTACAGGTACATGCACCTTCTGGCAAATTTTAAATAATAATAATATGCAGCCAGCAGGTGATGTGGTGGTAGAGGCACTGGACTCCCACATGACAGATGGCAGTTTGAGTCCCTGACCCGGTGGCTTGTTTTATTTATCCCTTCCCTGGCCCACGTCTCTCTCTGGTGAGCACAGGTACCCGATAGCAAATAACACTAAATAAAATTAAATAAGTAATTCTTAAAATAGTAATGATAAATACATGTTAAAAAGAAAGGTTTGAGTTGACATCAACATCCAGGGTGGATCTACAGAAGTCAAAGAACTGAAAAAGACAAAAGGGTCTATTGAGACCTTCACATACAGAATAAAATCCCCATTGGATGACAAGACACAGTGGACAGAAAAGTTGTGAATGAGTTGTCAGAGTCTTCACTGATTTTAGGGACCGAAGAGGTGGTCACTGAGTGACTAGATGTCAGAGAGTGATCATGGAAGAGCCAGGTGCAGTGGGACTCAGTAGACAAGGGCTTTTAACTGAGCGTTAGAGACCTGATGACCAGAATGGGAAGCAGACCACAGTCTTCCTCTAAAGTCTAATGAGTTTCTTTTTTTTGTTTGTTTGTTTTTTTGTTTTTAAGAGAGAGATTTTTAGCCATAGGGCGTGTGCACTCACTGGAGAAACAGAAAACATAAAGTGAAAAATCACCCCCTCCCCAGGAGGAATAACTACACCACAGTCCCTCCCCTCCTCTGTTGTCCTCTCAGGATCTTGGGCATGCATACACATGCACCTGGTGTGAATTCAAGCTGCCAGGTCTGGGACTCAAACCACAGTCAATCATGTGAGATTCTAGTGCTTAAACCACTATGCCACCTGCTGGCCCCACGAGCTTCTCTGTTTAAGTGGGCCACAAAGAAATTCCCTCTCTGAGCAAAGCTGGATTCAGTGAAGACAAGAGGATAGAGGGAATGTGCTTAGAAGAGATGAGGATGCCAAGGAGTTTGTTTGCCATACAAGGGAAATCTCTGAAAGGCAAAAGCACAAAGTTTAGGAGGGATAGTTATGGTAGAAACTTGATTCAGAGGAGTAAAAAGAAGCTCTGTGGGGGATGTCATTACCCCTAAGTCAGAAACATAAAAAGAACCATTACTTGGGCACTTCCCACAAGAAGAATACAGCTTCTTTGAGAAGAGTGTCCTAGCAAACAGGACTATCATTAAACCTCAAATTTGATCTCCATTATCTGCCGGCGTGTTAGGAAAGTCGTGACACGTTTTTGGGTAGTCATGATTTTCCTAGTGACTTAACACATGTGTTCACATACACACCCATGTAGCAATAATACATATATGTACTTTTCACATTTGTCTGTTGCTTATTCAGAGCAAATCTTACCTTCTCATCTGGATTGTAAACTACTTTTCAAATGGGGCCACTTTGTGGAGGGTTATTTCCATAGATTAGGGTCCAACTTGAACGGATCCAACCAAGGGCAGATTATCTCAGAATATTCCCTTCCTTCTTTGCCTCGTTCCTTTACTCTTTTCATTAGCTGCTATTCAAAATTAGTATCTTTTCTTATCGGAGGCTCCCACAAATCTGTCAGCGTGACCCAGCATGTGGATCAATGAAGCCGAGGACAGCCTGACGTCGTTTGGAAATGATCCGTGTCTCTTCTCATTTAACTTGCTGAACCCTCGTTCTCGATTTCAGATTGGGGTCAGTGTCTGCAGCGTCTCCTACCACACCACAGCTCCTGACAGCCTGGGAGGCTCCAAAAGGTTGTTTCTTGCTAATTCCGTCTACATTTCTCCACGTTAGCCCTCTGCAACCCTAAAATGCCACAGAGCAAAGCGTTGGGATAAATTCTTTAAGACTTGTCTTATATTTCCAATAGCTCTCAGAAACCAGAGGAGTAGAACTATCACTAGACATCCTGGGAAGCGTTCTTAAAAATAGGAAATATAGAATTCCTTGGATTCAGGTCCGATCTAGTTTATCTGGATAGGAACGCGAGTGTCACAGAAATAAGTTTTTCACTGTCATTGCTTATGGGTTAACACTGAAAAGTGATGGTGAACATGTCTGTTGGAAAAAAGGAATAGAATTAAGCAAGTGAGTTTCCTTTTCTTTAAAATTCAGGGTTTTGCCACAGGGCACTTGTGCTTGCCTGAGAGAGACAGAGACAGAAAGGCGAGGGAAGTGAGGAATCATCCCCCGGGGGGATGACCATGCCACAGTCCCTTCTCCTCCATTCTCCTCTAGGAATTTTGGGCACATACGCCTGGCATGATTTTCAAGTCACCGGGTCCGGGACTCGAACCAAGGTTGGCCATGTGGGAGTCCAGTGCCTTAACCACCACATTACCTGATAGCCCCAAGTGAATTTACTTTTAATGAGCCCCTGTTCTACCTTTGCTCCGTAAAGCTATGATGTTAGTGCTTCCCTTGAAGTTTGCTGGCCATTTTCCGGTTTCTGGCTAAAAAGGGACTTGGGGAAATTCCTGTGTTTTCTTTTTCTTTTCTTATTTTAGTTTATTTATTTTTTTTGGTCTCACTGAAATTTCTAAATTTGTGCATTAAACTTGTTGTGCTCATTCCTCTGTAGTGCCTGTCTCTAGCAGGGGTGGTATCTAAGGTTTATATGTATCCCTAGAGCCCTGAAGATTGAATATGTTTTTCTATCCACCAAGCTTTGTCTAGATTGAACCTAAAATGTAGTTACTTTTATTTATTTTCTGTCTGCATCACAACACATGCAACCTGACGGTGGGGTCTTCTGCTCCTCTGACTACGATGTCATATGGAATTGTCACTTCTTGGTCATGCTCAGCTGACAAGCCATATGGCACCAATGCATTGGGAAGAGTGGAGCGAGTTTTTCCAAATACAAAGTATAATTCCGATTCCCCTAATTTATGCAAATGAGACTCTTCATTTTCCTACACAATCCTCTCTGGAGATGCTTCAAGGTTTGAAATAAAAGAAATCCTTCTTTCAAATGTATGCAATCCACATTCATTGCTTTTGACAGCAAAGGGCATGATGGTTAGATACTGTAGGGGTTAACACTTAAATCCTATCACCGCTACAACCTGCTTCCCTGGGTGCAGGTTCTGAAGAGCCACCACACCCATGGGTCCTCCTCCCCACAGGACCCAAATGCCTGCAGCTCACATTGATCAAGTGCATTTTCATGTAAATGAACTGCCAGCAAGTGAAGGCTCAGAAAGGCTCAGAAACCGGAAAGAGGTGGGAGAAGTCTGTTTCAAGTCTCTGGGGATGGAAATACCAATCTTGCTATCTGGTAGCTTCTTAGGAATAAAGGTCAAATTCTTCAGCGTGACAGTGAGACCGTCAACACTTCTCTGTTCCTGCTCTACTTTCTGCAGCCTCATCTTACTCTCTCTGCTCTCCAAATCCTGGGGTTTTTTTCCCCCTACCCTTCCATTTCCTTATTTTTGTTTTAAGGTTCGTGCCATAGGGCACGTGTGCTCACCTTAGAGAGAAACAGTGAAAAAGAAAGTGAGAAATCACACCCTCCCTGGAGACATGGCCAGTCAGCAATCCCTTCTTCATTCTCCTCTTGAGATTTTGGGCATGCGTGTACACACATCTGGCATGATTTTCAAGCCACCAGGTTCGAGACTAGAACTGTGGTCCGCCATGTGGGAGTCCAGCATCTTAACCACTACCCCACCTGCTGGTCTCCACTGTCTTTGGCTTTAATGTAGTCTCTATTCAGCTTTTAAGACTTAACTCAAATGTCACCCATGTTCATGGAATGTTTTATACTTCCTTCCTCAGCTAGAAATTATCTTCCTCCTCTCTGGAATGCCACGACTCATCCGTCCACCTACAGAGCATTTAATAGATCCCTATAATTGAGGGAATGACATATGCATGCCTTACTTTCCTGAGGCGGATGTTCAGGAGAAACCAATCATGGCTTGACTAAAGCAAAAACAAATCTGAAAACCTCCTCGCATAAATGTAATAGCAGTCATGCACAGTTCTTTCCAAATTAATGAATGATTAATGAAGAAATGAGTATCTTGTCTGATACACTGTAAGCCCCTTGAAGGGGAGACAATGTCACAAAGGTTTAATCATATTTTCCCAAGAAGGATTCAGATGGTATTTGTCATTTAAAAAAAATAGTAAAGCATCTTTTAAAAACTAATTTCATTAGTATTTTTTTTAAATTTCCTATAGGGCATACACACTCATGAGTGAGAGAGCGAGAGAGAGAAAGAATGAAGCCACAAGGTCTGGGACTCGAATCACTGTCATTTATGTGAGATGCTAGTGCCCTAACCACCACACCACCTGCTGACCCCAAAGTTGTTTTTTTTTTTCTTAATGACAGATCTGCATGACTGTAAGTAAGCATTACATCAAAGTAGGATAGACATATGGTTGCTTATGATGAGTCCTGAAGTTTTTGTCTGTTTTTAATTTTTTGTCATAGGATAGGTGCGCTCACTTGAGAGAAAGGGAAGGAAAGTGAAAAATCACCCCCCAGAGGAGATGGCCATGTAACAATCTCTTCTCTTCCTTTCTCCTCCTGGGATTTTGAGCATGCATGTAGACACATCTGGAATGATTTTTTGCCCACCAGGTATAGGACTCGAACTACAGAGTCAGCTATGTGGGATCTAGTGTCTGTACCACCATATCCCCTGCTGGCCCAAGGATTCTCTTATTCAATAGGCAGTTAACAGTAGACCTTACAATCAATGCTTTGAGTTCAAAAACAGTGAGTGTTCTCTGGTTCTCTTCTAAAGAGATTGCTTTTTTATTTATAACTAGGGTGAACATAATCAAAATCTTCTCAATTGACATCTACATTTTAATTTAACAGTTATTTTATTTGGGGGCAGGTGGCACGGTGGTTAAGGGAGCAGGACTCCCACATGGCCAATCCTGGTTAAAGTCCCCAACCTAGTGGCTTGATTTCTCAATTTCCCCCTCTCACTCTAACGCCTCTCTGGTCAAATTAAAATAAAAACAAACAAATAAATAAAGTTAAATAAAATAATTTAATAAATAATTCTAAAAACAAAAGCCAATTTTTTTTTTCATGAAATATGGAGTTATTCTCAAAAAAAAAAAAAAAAGAATGTCAGGTTAAGAAAAAAAGTAAGCAGTTATTCATTGTAAATTATTCACAACTCGGAGAAGTGATTACAATATATTTACAGAAATTGAATATTTTACTTTATAAGCTAAATTCAGGCTGTTTACTGCAATTCTCTTTGAATTTCTAGGAATGAATGTGATGTGTTGCGAGCTGTAGGTAGAGCAATTAAGTACGGCTGCAAATGACTTTACTAAATAAGGCGCCATTCTCACTGCCAGCGGTATCTGTCTACCCCACAGACAGAACAGTTCCAGGAAGTGTCTTGACAAAAGCACAATAAAAGCAGCATGGCAGGTCATAAAGCAAAAAGATTGTCAATAAATATTTCTCAAAAGAGGACCAGCAGTTGGCGTAATGGCTATGTCACTGAACTCCCATGCAGTCAACTGCGGTTCGAGTCCCAGACCCGGTGGCTTAAACTCACGCCAGGCACGTGCGCACACGTGCCCAAGATCTCAAGAGCAGAATGGAGGAGAAGGGATTGTGATGTGGCCATCCCCCCTGGGGGGTGATTTCTCACTTTCTGTCTCTCTGTCTCTCTCTGTCTCTCTGGCAAGCACACATGCCCTACAGCAAAAACCTCTCCAAATAAATAAATAAGTATTTCTAAAAGAAAGGCCTCATTGCTCTAAAATATTAACTATGAGGGCGAGGTAGTGGCTCAGTGGTGATGCAAACCAGACTCACATGGAAAAGATCCTGGGATGGGTACCAGGAACTTCCTCAAGCACAGCAAGAATGTACTCCTGATCTGGGCCACCTAAGAGCAGAGGTGGATTATAGTGGAAGGTCCTGTTGACAGTGTCTCTGTCTGTCTGTCTCTTTCCCCCTCAGAAGAATAAACCAATTTTTTAAAAAGTGATGCAAGGGGCTAGCAGCTGGTATGATGGTTAAGGTGCTGGACTTGCACGTGGCTGTCTGAGGTTCAAATCCTAAACCCAGCCACTTGAAACTCAGGCTGGGTGCATGTGTGTGCATGCCCAAAGTCCCAAGAGGAGAATGGAGGAGAAGGGACTGTGGCATGGCCATCCCCCCGGGGGTTGATTTCTCACTTTCTGTCTCTATTTCTCTGGAAAGTACACGGGTTCTATAGCAAAAATCTCTCTAAAAAGTGATGCAATTTAAAAAATTAAATATACATATGTGTGTGTATGTAGGAGTCTAAGATAATTTTATATATATGTATGTATATGTATATAGGTTTATCTGTATATACATATATAAATAATGAAATGATCTTACG
This sequence comes from Tupaia belangeri chinensis, assembly GCF_000334495.1. Taxonomy (NCBI): domain Eukaryota; kingdom Metazoa; phylum Chordata; class Mammalia; order Scandentia; family Tupaiidae; genus Tupaia; species Tupaia belangeri. The sequence continues at coordinate 790,503 of NW_006203464.1, read as the reverse complement.
TATACTCATATGTATAAATCATGTGTATATGTATCTTAGAATCCTATACACTTCCTTCAATATACACATTTATGATAGTTCAGAACTATCATAACTGATAATAACTGATCATAAAAGATTCAATATACACATTTATGATAGTTCAGAACTCAAGAAAAAGTAACTTTTAATCACACTACCTATCCAAACTCCTCCCACATCCATGTGTAAGAGTCTGCTTCAGTGTTTACATAGTCATTTTAACAACTATGACCAGGTTCATCCCAGAAGTCACTGTGTAAGAATCATTAGTATTTTCTAGTCATTGATGCTGCAGTGCACCCCCCAAAGGACCTCTCTAAAAGCCTTCTCTTGTGTCCCTAAGAATATGAAACCCCAGGATGTTCAACTGTTTTGTTGACGTACCACCTTGACCATTCCCTCTGTCCTGACCTCTGGAGGGTGTGGTGTTCTCTCAGTATCAGCAGACACTGATTTTTCCACATGGGGTCCATCAATCACAAGACAGTTGATCTCCCCTATGCTCAGGAACCCTTTGCGTGATGGCCTCTGAGTCCCCCCCTTTCTCTGCAGAGTATCAGCATGCTATCCACCCACCCGCTTTTCCAGCAGTTCTGGGAAGAGTCATGCCATCACAATTGTAGAACAATCTAAAATGTTTTAGACTAAAGGGAGATAAGAAATAGATGCCGGTACGATGACTGGTTTGTGTATTTTAACTGCCTACTTAGAATTTCCAGAACACACACAGAAAAGAGAACAAGTGTCAATTACAATGAACGAGTCGTGAAAGATTTCAGTTCTGTTGTTATGGCCCGTCTCATCAACCCTCTGTGATGGGCATTTTGGCTTTGTTCACCTTCTTAATGGTTGAGGTCTGAGTCAAGGGTTATCTTTCTCTGGCCATTAAAATGACCAATGCTTCAAAGACCAATTCATTAATATTGCCTCATGCTGGCCTAGACGCCTAGAATTAAATTTTAAAGTTGCGAGTGAGTATTTCTAAAAGGACTCCTCTATTTCTGTAGTGCAGGAACTTCTTAAATTACTGTTTCCCAAACTTAAGTTATTCCTGTATCACTTTCCAGTTTTGTTATGCACACTAACCAGGCATGATGTAAATTACTTAAAACACTTCTTTGCATCTTAAAAAACACTACCCATGAAATGAGATTTGGTATACGAGTTATAACTGTACACATAATAAAGTATCTTACTACAAAGATATAAAAGCACTCTCCGAAATGATTATATTCAACACCAGAAATTATTTTATACAACCAATATGTCATATTCTGGGGGACGTTATTAGAATATGTTATTGAAAAGCATGCTACTTAAGAAGAGACTCAGGGATGAGCAGATGGCAGAGCGGTTATGTCAATGGACACCCACATGGTCGACTGCAGTTTGAGGCCCAGACCCAGTGGCTTGATTCTCACACTGGCTGTGTGTACATGGGTGCCCAAGATTCCAGGAGGAGAATGGAGGAAAAGGGATTGCGGCATGGGGTTTCTCTCATTGTCTGTCTGTCTGTCTCTCTGGCAAGTGAACATGCCCTAAGGCAAAAATCTTTTAAAAAAATCTTAAAAAGAGAAGAAAACACTTGAGATCTCTTTTTAGCAAATTTCAAGTAAACAATAGAGTATTATTACAGTAAGTACATCGGGTCTCTAGAACTTATTCATCTCAAAAAAAAAAGAGACTTCAGATTATTTCCACAATTATGTCTGAGCACACAATGCTTAAATAACATAGGTCCAATAATGACTACATGCATAAACATTAAGCCTTATTCTTTGTCCACTCTTAACTCTGTGCATATTCTAGGAGATACAGGTTGATCATTATCAAAGTGTTTGCCAATTCCTCTTCAAAACTGTGCTCATTTGAAATCTTGGCAACTTATTTTTTTCTTTTTATACTTTTCCTTGCTAGAGGGCATATGTACTTGTCAGAGAGAGAGAGAGAGGAGGAGAGAAGAAAACATCTCCCTGCCACCTGCAACTACCCACCAAGTACAGAGTGGTCATGCCACAATCCCTTCACCTCCATCTCTTCTTGCTGTTGAGATTTGGGGCATGCAGGCACACACACACAGCGTGCTTTTCACGCCACCAGGTCTAGGACTGAAACTGCTCTGTTGCCCAAGTGGGATCTGGCTGCTTTAAGCACCAGGCCAAGGAGCCAAACCCCAAACTGCTATAGTATAAATGACATTGCAATGCCTATATCTTCTTCTAAGTATCTCCATGTATGAGTTTCCATTCTTCTTTTGCTTTCTTTTCCTCTCCTCTCTTTTTTCATCTTTTTCCTTGTTTTTGTTCTTCTTCATTTTCTTTTTTCATTATGAATATTTTCCAGCGATAGTATTATTAGGTCTCAATAGGTCTTATTACTTTTATACTTCTTTATTTTGCAATAGGGTGCGTGCGCTTGCCAGAAAGACAGAGACAGAGAGATAGAAAGCGAGAAATCACCCCCCCAGGGGGGCATGGTCACGCTGAAATCCCTTTTCCTCCATTCTTCTCTCGGGATCTTGGGCACGCACGCACACACGCCTGGCGTGAGTTTAAGCCACCAGATCCGGGACTCGAACCACAGTCGACTACATGGGAGTCCAGTGACATAGCCATTACGCTAACTGCTGGTCCCATTACCTTTATACTTCTTCAGTGTAATGCCCGTACAGATGTAACCTGTCACAAGCATCATTATGTAAGCCCATGTTCCCCTTTTAGAAGGTGTTATTTTTAAAACTTCAGGTTTTATTCAATGGATAGGAGAAAATAGAATCTTATTTTTACTTTGTACTTTGTATTGCTTTTTGGAAAATGAAACATAGGAACTTGTTAAAGTTTGTTCTCAATTAACTTATACTATCCTTTATTTATTTATAGCTCTCATTTTTGTGATAAATTGTGCATTCTTTTATATATAAAATATTCATTCTTTCTGAAATATACCATATAAATGTTTTCCTTAGTTTATTGTTTGATCTTTAATTTAGACCTTTTAATGATATTTTTAATTTTAATATTTTTACAGTCAAATCTTTCTGAGTTCTTTCATCACTTGAAAGCTAAAAAGTCTCCTCTTGAGAACTGACAAACACTAATTTCCATTTTCTCCTATTTTTCTAGTTTTTCCAATGCTTAATTATTTATTTCTAAATTTCTCACTCCCCAGCAAGGACAAGATTCTGCCTAGAATATCTTCACTTGCTATAGAAGGCAAAGCCAGCTGCATGGGAGAACTCGAAGCACCAGCACACGAGGTGCTTTGGGTATTTTGGAAGTCCTTAAAGTGTTAGGCACGGCCATTTCGCCCATAATTCCTCCAACGCCGTAGCGTGGGTACTAGGGACTATTCATTATCCAAAGCTCTACACCATGCGATCTGGGAAGAATTGGAAGGCGCTAGCAGTACCTCGTCTAAACAACCCCAGCTCTCCCACGCAATGCCTTCTGCATAGCGATGACAAACGCTGACACAGAAATCCTTGCTCTCCGGCAGATACGGGCAAGAGGCCCTACATGCCATTCATAGGTCAATAAGAAGTGCTTTACATTAAAAAGACTAATTCAGGGACCAGCAGGTGGCGTGGTGGTTAAGGCACTGAACACTCTCACAAAGCTAAGCACAGTTTGAGTCGCAGACCTGGTGGCTTGCTTTCTCATTTCCTCTCTCTCTCTCTCTGTGTCTCTCTCTGGTCAAATTAAAATGAATGAATGAATAAAATAAAATTTATTTACTTATTTATTAAAATTAAATAAATAATTCTTTTTTTTTTTTTTTTTAAAGAGTAATTCAGACTTCAGTGCAGTCTACCTGGAACACACTGGGCATGTGGGCAAACGCCCAAGATCCAATGAGCTAGGGGTCTGGAGGAAAGGAACTGTGGCATGACTGGAACTTGAGGAGGGTGTTCCTTTCTCGTACATGTGTGCAAAAGTGTTCAATCATGAAAAAAAGAAAGAAAGAGAGTCCCTTACAAGGCTGACCCTGTAGTATAACAGTTAAGTGCTGCACAGAGGGAGCCAGAATCCATATGGCTGACCAGGATTCAAGAGGCAGGGGTTCAAGACCACATGAAATTGAGTTTGACTGGATGTTTTAACAATAGCGAATGATAGATGCCTATGGTATCTGTCTTCATCAATAACTGGTAAAGTCAGATTCAATCTAAGGGCAGTGAGAAGAAAGAAACAGAAGTATTGGGACCCGCAGCTAGCGTAATGGCTATGTCGCTGGACTCCCATGTAGACGACCACAGTTCGAGTCCCAGACCTGGTGGTGGCTTAAACTCATGGCAGGCCCATGTGCATGTGTGGACATGATCCCGAGAGGAGAATGGAGGAGAAGGGATTGTGGCATGGCCATTCCCCCTGGGGGGTGATTTCTTGCTTTCTGTCTCTCTCTGTCTTTCTGCCGAGTGCATGCGTCATATAGAAAAAAACTCTCAAAAAAAAAAAAAAAAGATAAAGAAAAAGAAATATTTCCTGTTGGCTATCTTACCACGTTTAGACTTCAATGAATAGGTAACTCAAGAAAATAAACAGCAATATTATTAAATGCGATTTCACTGAGTGATGGGCCAGTAAACCTGGAAGTCACCATTCAAAGCAATGATAACTGTCTAAGGTGATGTGAATGCTAACTACCCTGCCTTGATCATGGTGGTTGGTGTATAAGTACTGAAATATCACACTGTACCTTATAAATATGTGCAACTGTTATGTGTCGATTACAGATTTTTTAAAAAGAATACAAGGCTGGTTCCGCAGCCTGGTAGTTAAGGGAGCCAGCTCCCACATGGACAGACATGGTTCAAATCTGAGCCCCCGTTGCTTGAAAAACACACTAGATGTGTGTGCATGCATGCCAACATCCTAAAGTAAGGATTATGGTGTGACCATGCCCCCAGTAGAAAACGCTTTCTCCCTCTTTGTCTCTGTCTTTCTCTCTGGCAAGCACACAAACCCTCAACAAAATAATTTTTAGAAAACCTAATTAGGGAGGCCAGCAGGTGGCATGGTGGTTGGGTTGCTGGGCTCCCACATGGCAGACCATAGTTTGAGTCCTGAACCGAGTGGCTTGCTTTTCTCTTTCCTTCTTTGTCTCTGGTGAGCACATGAGCCCTGCAGTAAGTTTAATAATGATAAATAAAATTAAATAATTGTTTAAAAAACATAATTAGTTTAGATTCAATTCATGTTAATTTGGACAGCTTTCTCATCTAGCTGTGTAAGGAAGAATAATTTTAAAAATCAGCTACCACCGGTAGGGGGCATGGTGGCTAAGGCTGTGGACTCCCACATGGTCAACTACAGTTGAGTCCTAGACTTGGCTGCTTAAAAATCACATCAGGCACATGTGCCTGCCTGCAAGCCCAAAATCCCAGAAGTGACTGCCATGTGGCCATCCCCCAAGGGGTGTGACTTCTCACTGTCCCTCTGTCTCTCTCCAGCAAGTGCACAGGTGCCGAAGGAGAGGGGAGGAGAGGAGGAGGAGGGAAAGATGGAAAGAGAGGAAAGAAAGGGAAAGGGAAAGAAAAAGAAAAAGAAGGGAGAAAAAAAAAGAAAGGAAGAGAGAGAGACAGGAAAAAAAGAAAAAGCTTTAAAAAATATAGGACTTGGGGACAGGATTAGTGGTTAGGGTGAGACCACCAGATCTGAGTCCTGGTGATTTTTTTTTTTTTTTTTGAGAGGTTTTTGCTATAGGGCGCGAGCACTCACCAGACAGACAGAGACAGAGCGATAGAAAGTGAGAAATCACCCCCCAGGGGGGATGGCCACGCCGCAATCCCTTCTCCTCCATTCTCCTCTCGGAATCTTGGGCATGCACGCACACACACCCGGCATGAGTTTTAAGCCACCGGGTCCGGGACACGAACTGCAGTCGACTACATGGGAGTCCAGCGACACAGCCATTATGCTAACTGCTGGTCCCAGTCCTGGTGATTTTATAAAGCAAAAAGGTGAGGCAAGGAGAAGCTATGTGGATACAGACCACAGTCGGCTCTGCTGAAACTCCCACCTTCCTGCATTTTCTGATGCTTTTAGACTTTCCAGCCTCTCTAACTGTGTCAATTAACTGCTATTTCTTTATAAATCACAGTCTTAGGTAAATACTGTGTCAGCAACACAGTAACAATCTAAAGTCATGTTACAATATGGATGAGTCTTAAGGACATTATACTAAGTAGAAACAATCCAGACCCAGAAAGAAAGATAAGAATGTAACTAAGTATAGGGGATACTTAGAATAGTTAATCCATGCAGAGTAAAACAGTGCTCACCAAAAACTGGGGGGGGGGGGGAGGGAATGAGGGGTTACTTTTTAACGGGTACAGGGCTTCAGTGAGGGAAGATGAAAATGTTCTGGATATATATGATGGTGATAGTGATACATAGGCACTAAATTGTGCACTTCAAAAATGGTTAAAATTAGGGACCAGCAGATGGCATAATGGTTATGTCACTGGACTCCCACAGAGTTGACCATGGTTCGAGTCCTCAACCCGGTGTCTTAAAACTCATACCAGAGTCGTTCATATATATATATCCAAAATCCTGAGAGGAGAAGGGATTGCAGCATGGCCATCCCTTCTAAGGGATGATTTCTCACTTTCTGTCTCTCTCCGGAGAGCACACGCCCCTTTAGCAAAAATCTCCAAAGATAAATAAAATGGTCAAAATGATAAACATTTAGCCACAAGAAAAACACGTAATAAAAATTAAAAACACAAAATAAACTTGCGAGTCAAAGAGCCTACTTTTGAATTTTGTCTCCATCATGTCATCTGTCGGGTGTCTCTAGACAATCAACATGAACTGTTCTGTATATTAATTTTTCTTCCATAAAATTGGGTCAGTCAACCTCACAGAGTCATTCAGGGATTCTATGAAAATTACTGACAAGAAGCCTGGTTAACATAGTTGTCTTTTCTCTCCAAATTCTTTTCTTTCTTTTCTTCATACCTGCATCTCTAGTATTTTTGAACATATAAACTGTAACCAACTGAGATGTAATTTTGCGTTTTTAAGATTCGCTTCATGGTTTAGAGCTCTACGTATATTGGATTTGCCACACATTGTCATTTTAATATGTTTAGAGGAGCCATTATTTGTGAGACGGTGTGCTTAGCTCGCTCCCTTTGGTAGAGAATTTGGATGGACTCCAAGCTCCCCCCATGTAAATGGTGATATTGCTAATATATATATAAAAAAAAAAACAGTAATAATCACTTTAATATCTACCCTGTCCCTAAAAAGAAAAAAAAATTTAGGCATGCACACTGTTATCCTGGGATATTATTTCTCAAATGGAATTATGGCGTCTATCACTTGATATTTTATTGGCATCTCTCGAAAGTGCCACTGTCCCTAGAAGACCTAGACTTCTAATTGGTGGGGGAGGGAGCTTCCTCTTGATTTCAGAATCTTAACTTCTTCTCTGGAGACCACTGACTTATTTAATTTGTCGTGGCTAAGGAAAAACTCCCCCATGAGCCCTCACTGGGGCTTTTCAACCCCCTCCCCAATTTAGATTCCAGATGAAACAGCTTGTAATAATTCCATGCCAGAGTATAACAGAGCGCACTGACTGCATTCCTTCGGCCCCATCTTACCTACATCCCCGCTCTCTACTCCCCGACAGGGTAGTTTATGTTTCCCATGGCTGTGCTGCAGAAATCGCTTCCTTTCTGTGCCAGCTGCTTTAATGACATTTTTTACCCCAAAGCCCAGTTGCTTCTCGTTCTAATTATCATCAACTGTGCCCGCTCAGGTAGCTGAGTCTTTCAAATGAATGGCGCACAACCATGTACATTACAGAAGCCGGTCAAGAAAACCCCCGCTTTGCTCTCATGCGAAGGGAGTCTGTGAGCTCTAACATCCCCATTGGTCATGGCACTGAAATCAAAGCAGGTTTACTATAATAGGTTTTCGAGTTTTTCTTTCTTTTTCGAGATACCATATACGTAGCATCAGACTCACCGTTCCCACTTGGTTTATCCCGAATGGCCGCACTCTATGGCAGAAATGGAAAGATTGGAAGATAGAAAAAGCTTGGAAAACAGTCGCAAACACTAGAGACAGTGTGGGAGGAAGGTGGGAAGTGGGGAGGGGGAGAGGAAGAAAATCAAGGGGGGAAAGAATTTAAGGGACACAGAAATGGAAAATTTCTGTTGAGGGTACCGTGTAGCTTTAACTGGACTAATATACAGTGTATCATGCTGGGAAAACCCATTTTGCAAGCTGTAATGCTATACAGTGATGGAATGTATCCACATAAATAAAGGCGTGTACAACGCAGTGGGTCATAGTTACTGTACTAACAAGATTGTAGGGACCAGCAGTTAGCGTAATGGCTATGTCGCTGGACTCCCACGTAGTCGACCGCGGTTCGAGTCCCGGACCCGGTGGCTTAAACTCACGCCGGGCGCATGTGCGTGCGTGCCCAAGATCCCGAGAGGAGAATGGAGGAGAAGGGATTGCGGCGTGGCCATCCCCCCTGGAGGGTGATTTCCTGCTTTCTATCTCTCTGTCTCTCTCTGTCTGTCTGGCGAGCGCACACACACTATAGCAAAAAAACCTCTCCCAAAAAAAAGATTGTACAACCATCACTATTACCCCATTCTAAAACTCCAAGTTTTCATCACTCCCAAAGAAACTCTATACCCTGTTTGCTTCTCCCTAAATCCCCTACCAAGTACTATTTAAAAAATAAAAAAAATTTGCCACAGGGGTGTATACGCTCCAGAGAGAGACAGAGTGACAGTGATGGGAGAGGAACCACCCCCGCCCCCACCTGGTGGGGATCGGTCTTGCCACAATACCTTCCTCTCCATTTTCTCTCTTCTATTGGGATTTGGGACATCCTGAACCACCAAACCAGGGACTGGTCCCCCACTACTGTTCATCTCCATTTATGTGTAGACTCTAGACTTTTAATACAAATCAATAAACTATGTGGCCTTTTTGCTCCGGCGTCTTTACTCAGTAGAATGTTTTCAAGTTTCACTCTGTTGTAGCACAAATCACTTTTTCATTCCTTTACACAACTGATAATCATTCCACAGATAAACCACATTTTGCTTATCCATTCATCAGCGGATGGACATGTGAGTTTTACCTATCTTTTGGCTTTTATGAGTAACGCTGTTCTGAATATTCACGCCTAAGTTTTTACAGAGACGTGAGGTTTTTTCATTTCCTTTGGGTGTATAAATGGGCATGGAAATGCTGAGTCCTATGTTTGTTTGTTCTTTTTAGTTTATTGGAGGCTGTGTGTGCTCTCCAGAGAGTGACAGACAGGGAATGAGAGAATGAGAAGATACTCTTTGGGGAGCTGGTCCTGCCACAATCCCTTCTCCACTTCTTATTTTGGGGGCTTGGGGACACACACACGCATACACACAGAGCAATTCTTTCGAGCTGATGAGTCTGGGACTCAAACCACAGGGTTGGCCAGTGGGATCCAGCCACCTTAACCACCATCCACCCTGCCACCAGCTGGTACAAATGGCATTTTTTAAAACTTTTGGGAAACTGATAGATTGTTTTCCAATAAAGCTGCAACACTTTTTAAAAGAGGTTTTGCCGTTGGACACATGCACTTGCCAGGGAGAAAGAGACAGAGACAGTAAGAGGGAAAGTGAGAAATCACCCCCCAGGGAGGATGGTCATGCCACAATCCCTTCTCCTCCATTCTCCTCTTGGGACCTTGGGCACACACTTAGGCACATGTGCCTGGTGTGATTTTCAAGTCACTGGGTCCAGGATTTGAATCACAGCTGGTCACATGGGAGTCCAATGACCCAACCACTACGCCATCTGTGGGCCCCAAAGCTGCAACATTTTTCACTCTCAATAGCGGTGCATAAGGGTTCTCATTTATCCATATTTTGGTAACACTCGTTACTGTCTGTCTTTAATATGGCTGCCCTACTAAGTATTAAGTAGTACCTGAGTTTTTTATTTTAGTTTACGTTAATAATGATCTTGAATATCTTTTCATGTGGTGACTATGTGTGTATCTTCTTTTGTGAAATTTGTTAGAATTATTTGTCTACTTTTAAATATTTGTCACTTGTTGTTGGTGCTGGAACATCAAAAACATCATGACTCAATTTTGCACTGAAAAACATAGAAAAACATGTCAAGACTTTTCCAATGACCCAAAATGTAACAGACACTGGGCCTTTATCAGGTGTAAGAATTTCAAATAATGTTTTCCATACCATGACTTGTCTTTTTACTTTCTTGATGGTGTTCCTCAAAGCACAAAATATTTTAGTTAAGTCCCATGTATTAGGTTGTCAGAAGAATCATGATGTATTTTTTCTATGCTTTTCTATGCAAAAAAAAAAATGCATCTTGATTTTTCCAACAAACCAATATTTGTTTACCTGACTTTTGGTATATTTAAGAAATCACTACCTAATACAGTGAAAAAAAAACTAGATTTTCTTCTATAATTTTTTAATTTTGATTTTTTGGTCTTTGATCCATTTGAAGTTAATTTGTATGTACAGACTAAAGTATGGTTCTAAAATCATGATTTTGCATGTGGATATCCAGTATTCCCAATACCATTTGTAAAAAAGGCTATTATTCTTGGGACCAGCAGATGGCATGGTATTTAAGGTGCACTTCCACAGGGCTGACCATGATTCCAGTCCCAGACCTGGCAGCTTGCTTTCACATTCCCTCCTAAATTTCTCTCTGCTGAGTGCGTATGCCTCTATACCAAATTAAAATAGTAATAATAATAATTAATAAATTAAATAGTTACTTTAACAAAAAAACTATTCCTTCTACTATTGGAAAATATTGGCCCTCTTGCTGAAAATCAATGGACCTTAAATGTATGGTCGTATTTCTGGACTCTCGCTTCTTCTCCATTGACACATACGTGTATCCTTATGCCAGAACTATTCATATACAGTTGCTGGTGGAGCACTTCCACTACACGTACAAGTTCACAAACCCACTGGCATTGTTCTGCAAGTCACGATTGTGCCTCCCACCACCACCATGGGCACACAGAAGCAGAGAAAGGAAATAAGAGTCCCACCCCCCCCACAGAGCAATATTAGCAGGAGAAACGGAACCTCAGTGAGGGCTTCCCGGTCGGTCAGAGGAGTTTGTGCCTAGAGCTGTTGTTGACATGGTGTGTGTATTTGACTCCCCTACAGCAGATGCAACCTCCCTCTTACAGAATTTGGGGGCCACAATTTTTCTTACATCCTTACCAATGTCGAACCCAATTTACTAGCCATTCCAGAGTTGCCCACCTGTAAGGCTTTCTCATAACTCCCCTCCTGTTGAGAGAATCCCAGCTTGCAGAAGGGACTTATTTCGATGGAAAATGGTGTGTGTGTGTGTGTGTGTGTGTGTGTGTGTGGAAAGGTTGGTTGACTAATGGATCAGAGTGTGGGAGCAGGGGTACGGAGCGCTCCTTTGAGCTGTTTCTGAGGCCAGCTGCCTTTTCTGATTTATTCTTGCTGAGTCTATGGAGTTGAACTCTGCTGACTCACCATTTGAGGAATCAAGTGTGATTAACATCAGCGGGACACTTTCTATTTGGATTCTATGAAATTTCAGTATCTTTCAGGAAAGGTCTAGTGTAAAACTGCAGGATTGTTCCATCAAAATTGCATGAAAATAAAAAGTGTGTATGTAGTCAGCCTTCAAGCACGTTATGGCAGGAGGCACCAAGCTTGGCCTTTGGGTAGTCTGAATGTAGTCTGCAATTTGCTTGTTGACCTTGAGGAGTTTACAACCATATCATATTAATAGACCTGAAAATGTAACTAAGGGCCGAAGAGAAATTAGCAGCGTGTAACAAGTTAGTCTTTTACTACATCCTGAGGAGAGACATGTCAGGGAAGTCTCCTGTGGATGAGAGATGAATAGGCTTCTGCAGGGATTAGGGAGAAAGGAAAGAGAAAAGACTTTCATAATAGGATATAGAGAAGCTTCACACCCGGTCTTACTACATTTTCTGTTGCTGTAACTCAATGCCACAGACTGGGTAATTTATAAAGGTCAACGGTTTATTCAGCTCATGTCTCTGGAGGGCCAAGGTTGAAGGCCACATCTGGTGAGGGTCTTCTTGATGAGGGACTCTGCAGAGACCTGAGGCAGTACGCGGTATCACACGGCCCAAGAGCAAAAGCTGTGCCAGCTCTGCTCGCTCTCACGCTCTGTTTCTTACGAAGCCACCAGTACTCAGTTACGGGGTCCCCACCTTGATGATCTTTTCTCTCCCAAGAAACTTACAAAGAACTTACTCCAACTGCTTGTTCCCCACTTCTCTCTTATTTTGACACACAAACTTCTCTTGGATTATGAGCTATGTATACTTTTCAAGTTTCCCTTCTTCCTCGCTGGCTGCCTTGCTTGCTCCTTGTCCTGGGCTTGACTTCCTAATATTTCAGTCGCCCCTAGCTCGATCTTAAGTCAGAAATATGCCCTGTAGTCAGTCTATCCCCAGGGAAAGCTGATCCCATCCCATGTCTCTGATGTTTGTGATTCCCAGACTTCTCTCTCCAGGAGTGAATTCCTTACATGACCTCCTAGATTCATGTACCCAACTGCGCATCTGACATCTGATGTGGATATTGTACAGGAAGCATCCCAAGGGCAACATGAACACGGGCATTCTGATTGACATCAGAACACTGGAATTTCCCCCCCAGTTACATTTTTCTTTGAGTTTTCTCCACCCAGTTGCTCAACTCCAAAATCAAGGATTTGTTCATAGGTCTTCCAGGTGACTCCCTCTCTACTGCTCATCAGCCAGCAAGACTAGTCCTTTACAAACATTTACACCTATAAATACCCTATCTAACCAATGGTTATCCAGTGTTTTACTGACCATAATGAAGTCACTAGGCAGTCTGCACGGCATGGTTCTTCAGAGTAAGGAAAAAAGAAAAAAAGAATGAATAATATATACATATATATGTGTGTGTGTGTGTATTTATTTATTTAGATTTTAGTCATAGGTCACATACACTTATCGCAGAGAGACAGAGAGGAGGAGGGAAAGAGATAAGTCATCCCCCTGTGGGGGGTTGGTCATGCTACAGTCCTCTCTCCTCCATTCTCCTCCCAGGATTTTAGGCACATATGCACGTGTACCTGGTGTGTTTTTTAAACTGCCAGATCCAGGACTTGAACCACAGAGGCAGTCATGCATGACCCAGAATCTTTGTTTTTTTTTTTTATTTGTGATCCAGAATATTAACCACCACACCACCTGCTGTCTCCAAGAACATTCTCCTTTAAAATGTTGATCTCTTTATATATATACACACATATATATTGCACATGTATATACATATATATTTATATACTCACACACACATATACGTGTATATATTATATATGTATATATAATATATGTATATATTATATATGTATATGTAAAAATTATGATTTGCAGTTCACTCTGTTGATTTGGGAGTTCATAATAAACATGATTCACTGTAAAAAATTACACCCCCAAGTGGCTCGTAGTGCCAGATGTCAATATGCACAACTGATATCTGACACTGTGCAGCAGCGACTGACACCTGTCAACATGGGGGGAGGGGAGTGAGTGTGACTTACTCAGAATGGCAGTTCACAGAAAAGTTCTTCTCATATTAAATTTCATTTTCCTGATGTTGGTGTCACAATGCAGTTGTAACACAAGTACCACAGGAATTACAGAGTATCAAGGATACTATATTGTGACAGTCATTATCAATGCTAATACTAACAATAGTCTCCAGCTCTGTTCTTCCACAGTTTTCTTTTCAATGCTTCATCTTTTTTTTTTTTTTAACATTATAAAACATTTCCTAAAGGGTGCATGCACTTGCTAGAGAGACAGAGAGAGAGAGAAAATGAAAATGTATACTCTAGGGGCATGGCCATGCCTCAATCCTTACCCATTCCCCTCTTGGGATTTTGGGCACACACGCACATGAACTTAGCATGTTTTTCAAGCTGCCAGGTCAGGGAGTTGATCCATACAGTCAACCATGCAGGATCCAGCTGTCTTTTTTTTCCAGGACTCGAACCACAGGGGTTGGCCATGTGGGATCCAGCACCTTAACCTTCATGCCAGCTGCTGGCGCAGATCCAGCTGTCTTAACCACCATGCCACCAGCTGGCCCCATGATTTTATTTTTTTAAAATCCCTATTTTGGGGTCATCAGGTGGCATGATGGTTAAGGTACTAGATTCCCACATGGAAGACTGCAGTTTGAGTCCTGGAACCTGGCGGCTTGAAAATCACACTGGGCACACGTGCATGCGTGCCCAAGATCCCGAGAGGAGAATGGAGGAAAAGGGGCTGGGTGTGGCCATCTCCCCTGGGGGATGATTTCTCACTTTCCCCCTCCATCCCTTTCCTGTGAGAGCACACTTCCTATGACCAAAAAACTAAAAACAAAACAAAAATACCCAACCCTATCTAACCAATTGTTAGCCAAATATTAAGTTATTTAGTCATAATCAAATCACAGTGCAGTCTGCTTGGCAAGTCCCTCGAGGAGAGAGATGATTTCAATCCTCTCTAAACTCCCAGGCAAGAGCACACATCAGTAACAATGGGTCACAGGGCAGTGCTGTCCACGTTCTGCTAGACACCTTCACACTCACACTGGTTTTTTCTTCCTTGGCCTGTTTTTTTTTTTTTAACAATTATTTTAACTTTCTTTCTTTATTTTAATTTGACCAGAATGGGACAGAGTGAGAGAGAGAGAGAGAGAGAGAGAAGGAAAGTAAGAAAGGGAACCGCCATGTCTGGGACTCGAACCGTAGTCAGCCATGTGGGAGTTTAGCACCTTTAACTACCACACCACCTGCTGGTCCCAGCCTTGGCCTGTTTTTTCATGACAACCCCACCTTCCTATAGACTCCTTACAACTCTGAGTGAGGGTAATCCTATTCTAGGCAACTTTGCTTACACTTAACATAGAAAAAATAAAACACAATAAACACAAGACAATAATGACAAGGAGGAGGCGGCTTTTTGAATGAAATAACTTAAGTGAGTCAGAGAGTCTCCTTCCTGGACACAGCTGTCAGAGCCCAGTGATCCGCCTCTGTCACTTGGCTGGGGACTGGTGTTCGATAGACTTTAAACAGAGTCAGAGCCCTGGCGCTAGTAATTGGAGCTCATTGATTTTTAATGAGTATAATTGTCACCTTGGTCACTGAAGCTTTCTTCCCTCCTACCCACTCTCCATCCCTTGCATCTAAGTTAGGTTAGTGGTTAATGGGAGGAGCGGGCAAAGGGTTACCCCAAAGCTGCCACTAGTTAGCCACAAATTGAAAGACCACAGAACTGGGGAGGAGTGGAGCAAAAAATCTGCAGCAGATGCAGTGACTAATACCGGCAAACAATTTATTTGCTTGAAAGCTCACTGTAAAGGGCAATAATTGTTTTAAATAGAAAAGCTGTGGAATTATAATTGGGAGTAATTGAAACTCATCGAAACATTGAATAAAACATTAGATATTGCAACCGGTGTTATCTTTATAATTATCTTAGGAGTGATATCGTGCAGACCACGAGCTGCTAGAAGCTTCACCCAAACCCCAGCATCCATGGAAGCTGCTTCTGCCATGTGTTTATTAACCATAGCTGGGTCAAGCAGAGATCAGGTCCAACTGGTTGTCTCTGCATGGCACTTCCTGAATGCCCAGGACAGGATACATTCTGTTTCCAAAAGATGGGGCTTTGTAAATCCAACAGGGAAGCAGAGCCATCAGGGTGTCCCACAACAGCCTCAGTGGTATTTCCACAAGCCATTATGATGTCACTCAGCAAGCCATCTCCCTGTGCTCAGCCTGGGCAGGGGCTATTAACTGTTATTTTCCAGCTGTCATCCTCGCCGTGTCTGCTGTCACATCATTTGTCCAACAGATTCCAGCTTTGTGGCACACCCCGCACCCATAGAAAGGCTCTTCGTATGTTCCATCGGTCAATGACACCAAACTGACAGCCAGAGTGAGAAGAGGGCAGGAAGCTTAGGTGGCCGACTCTGGAAAGGCTGAGTCTGACAGCCACAGATGACACAAAACTGGCAATGGTGCACACATGGGCAATGTGTCTGTCCCTTCATTAGACTGTGAGGTTTGATGATGAGGAATACGCTTAGTATTCTATCTCGGGGTCTCTGGGACCTAGCTCAGTGTCTCTTTGATAGGACAATGATATGAGCTTGTTAAATGAACCCAATGGAAAAGTCTATATAACATGGTGTCCTAGTTGACAAGTAGAACTCGGGAATCAGAAGGCAAAGACTTCAAATTCTGCCTTTGGACTCAGCCCAGTGGTGCAGTTTGGTAGCAAGTGGCAGTGCTGGAAGCCACATGAATGACTGGATTCAGGTCTCCAGATTATGCTTGAAAATGGGCTAGGTGTCAGCATGCCTGTTCAGCACCCGGGTCAGCTAGAGGGCTGGACAAAGGAGGTCATAGTATGAACAACAACAACCTGTTCAGGGTACATTTCTCATGTGTGAATGTACACACACATGTGCTTTTTATCACAAATAAACTTAAAAAATCCTGCTTTAGGGCCAATGGGTGATATGATAGCTAAGACACTGGACTCCCACATGACTGAACATGGTTTGAGTCCCGGACATGGTGGCTCGAAAATCACACCAGACATGTGAGCATGCATACCCAAAATCCCAAGAGGAGAATGGAGGAGAAGAGATCATGGCGTGGCCATTTTTCTGGGGGCTGAGTTCTCATTTTGTCTTTCTGTCTCTCGCTAGCGAGTGCATATGCCCTCTAGCAAAAACCTAAAAACAAAACATCCTGCCTCCACCCATGTCTGCATATGACAATAAGGTAGTTTGAATAAACTTAGACAGGCACTTAACTGCAACACACTTCATTTCACCATCTGTAGTATGGGAGTAATAGGGTGTCTCAGTTCATTGCTAGGTTTCTAACAAAATAGTTGAGACTGGGTAATTTATAAAGAAGACAGCTATTCATTAAAAAAAAAAAAAAAAAAAAAAAACACCTCCCAATTCTGGTGGTCAAGTTCAAAGGCATCCCCAAAACGGCCGAAAACAACTTTTGGCAGAGTGGAACATGATCTGTATCCATGGAGCTTCTGTCTGCCTCCAAAGAGAACTCAGTCATGGAGGTTATACTAACAACCTTCTCACACCCAAAGCTTGCACTCTGGGATACTATGAAGGGACTAAATATTCACTGAACATTGTAACACTTTAACAGCACAATCAAATTTCAAGGCATCAAATTTCTAGGAGATATTCAAACATGGCCCACTAAGATCAAATTCCAAAACATGAAACTTTGGGGGCAAAACCATTATCCAAAACATAATGAGTAGTCTCCAATTCATCCATGAAGGCATGCAGGGAAATCACAGAGGACAGGGTCTGGCACACAGTGGGCCACCAACAAGAACTCAGTCTGACAGCTACCATGTTACAAGGCCATCCTACGTTCCCAAAGGACACACACAGTCATCACTAACGCAACTCTTTGATGGCACCTTGGAGCATTCTTTTTTCATTATTATTTACATCACGTCACTGTGTATCTTTACAGTATACAACATGGCTTTTCCCAGCATGAATACAGTGCATGTCAATTAAGACAAAAACATTACCATCTACATTTTCCTCAGCAAATAACACTATCATCAGCTCAGATTTTCATAACAATCCTCTACTAGGGTGAGTTGGACTCCTCCAAGGAAACCTTTCTGGGCTGTCTTGCATTTTTCAGTTGAGGACTGGTCTAGAGAAAAGCTAAGGGGCCAGTTGCTAGGCACTCTTACCCAGAATGCCTGGTATGACCTTTGCCTCTGGACATTAGCTCTCCAAAGGTAAAAGATCTCCTGAGGAGCAGGCTGCCTGCCCTGTGAGCCATGGTGCTTGGTGCTGAAGAGAGGCCAAAGGGATCCAGAGAGCCATGGAGATCTGTGGGCAATCCTTTTATTCCTCCTTTCAGCTCAAGCCCTAGACTCATAGTCGAAATGTGTGATTCCCGAAATCGCCATTTTTGTCTTTGACCCAATGAAGTGTTTTACTACCAGAAAAGTGGAAAAGCAGCTCTTCTTGGGGATTAGGGAGGACACAAGGTAGCGGTAAGGAAGTTGCAAGGGGTTTGGATAAGGTCTCTTGTTGGGAAGACCTCGGTAGGGTACCCAAGCAGAGGTGACTGAGAAGGTGGATTTAGAGGGCAAGTGTATGCCTGGCTGACCATGAAAAGCATGGAACTAATGAGAAAGGAGAAGGTATTTGGAGCTATGAGAAATATCAATGTCAAAACATGAAGGCTTGATTGGATATAAAGCATGCCTGAGAACTGGCCCTGGTGGAAGGATATTATCAACAGAACTTTACATGAGAATTTTCTAAAGGAAGCACAGGGTAACAGTCCCCCTCATAGGTCATCCACTGAAAATAAGCTACGCTATTAGAAGAAGAAATCTTCAAGGAACTGCCAACTAGGAGTGTAGGAGGAAAACAAAGCTCCATTCACCTTCCAGCTTTCCAATGGCTTACAATCTATGGGAGAATGAAAAAAATAATCTCGTCTCAACTTCTCTTTCACTTGCTGGTTCTCCTGTTCTTTCTTTCTTGAACGAAAGGATTATGGGATCAGTAAGACTCACACAGTCCTTTCAGAAGGGTTAGCCTTGATCCTAAAGCCCCCCATTAGCAAGCAAGGATCATGGGATAAAGAGAAGAATGACATCTTCCCTTCATCACTTTTCCTTCCTGTTCAGCTTCACGTGTGGCACTTCCCAAATAAAAATTAGAGGCACTGTCCCGGAGCCAGACTGAGCGTGAGCAGCAGTTCTAGGCCCCAGGGAAACTGCTGTGGTATGAGCAGTCTGAGTAAATCCACATTTCTGGGCACAGAAGATTAAGAGCAATTGCAAAGCTCCCTGAATGGGGCACCGTGTGTCTCAGTTAAGGAGGAAAGCAGTCACAATGAGACCCACAGCCGGCGGGTCTCAGCGAGGCGGGTCAGACACACAGAGCAGCACTTTATCCTATTTACCAAAATGGAGAGTATGCGGCATTTATTTATTTTTAAATAAATTCTAGCGACTGGCTAATACTAGCTCAGACTTGAGAAGAAAAGATCTCCGTCCTGCTACTGGGATAAGCTTTGGCCGATGGGCTCTGCTTGTATTCCCAAGACATGAAACACAGGCTGAAATTCTCAGCAGCCACTTGGAGGCTCTGGAAAGGCTGCCTCCCTGTAGAGGGTTGAAATCAGGCTCCATGGCATCATGGCATGCTCATTTCAAGTTGTTTTAAATGGAACAAATAGGGCTAGCAGGTGGTATGGAGGTTAAGGCGGCTGGATACCATCTGACAGACTGTGGAGTTTGAGTCCAGGACCCAGGAACTTGAAAATCACACCAAGCATGTGTGTATCCATGCTCACAATCCTGAGAGGAAACTGGAGGAGAAGAGATTGTAGCATGGCCATCCCCCATGAGAAGGGTGATTTCTTTCTTCTACCCTCTCTTTGATGACCACACACACCCTAGAGCAAAACTAAAAAGAAAAAAAAAGGCGAAACAAACACAAAAAACAAATAAATGAAAATCAGGCATCCTTGAACCTCTCCTCTAGCTAAAAACAGAATACTTCTGCAAAAGCACACCTCATCCAGATGTAGAGTCTCTTTATAAGCTTCGATGGCAGCTTGGCAAATGGCAGAGATTCAGGAAAAGTTGCCAGAAGTCCCGAGGGAGGGAAAAGAATCTTACAGGAAAAAAGTTGGGGTGTCGGAGCTTGAAACAAGGAGAGGGCTTGAGATAAGGACAGCTGCTCCCTATGAGAACGCCTTCCAAGACACATCACAGCGAGGAAGACCCTCTGGGCACCGGCACACTCTGCCACACTCTCTCTCTGGTCTTGGCAGATGTGGAGTGTCTTACATGCATGCTGCTACAAGCACTTACTAGAGATTCAAGTTGAATGAGAATTTGACCAGATTCTAATTAAATGCCAGTTGGTATAAGCTATGGACAAGACAATGTGGGCTCAGTTGAAGTAACCTCTTTGTCCCCCAAAGGGTTCATCCAGGACCCAGATTGGTTAAGCAGATGTAAGGCAATATTGCTTTGGGATCAGGTATAATATAACTTTTTTTTTAATTTAACTTTATTTATTATTATTATCATTATTATTTTCCAGTTTGATCAGAGAGAGACAGAGAGAGATAGGAAGTGAGAAAGCAAGCCACCAGGTCCGAGACTTGAACCGTGGTTGGCCATGTGGGAGTCCAGCGCCCCTATCCACCATGCCACCTGCCAGCCCTGGGTATAATATAACTTTGATTCCTCTACTGTCTCTGCCAATGATTGAGGACACTGATTTACAAAGGGGCTGGGGAAAAGGTGGATTAATTCCCATAACCAGCTTAGAAACTTCCAAGAGGGGAAGATCCATTATCCTACAACCAGCTCCTAAAATTTGAAGCAAGAATTCACTCTGACGTGGACCATGCAGAGAATGAAAATGAGACTCCAAAAAGAAAATCCCCGTATCAAGGGGACCAGAAGATGGTCTAGCGGTTATGTCACTGGACTTCCATATAGCTGTCTGGTTTGAGGCCTGGACTTGGCTTGAAAACCACGCCAGGCATGTGTGTGCCTGAGCCATCCCACAATTTCCTGGGGAGGAGAATGGAGGAGAAGAGATTGTGGTATGGCCATTCCCCCTAGGAGGTGGGGGTGATTTCTCACTTTCCCTCTCACTGCCTCTCCCTCTTTCTTTCTCTCCCTGAAGAATGCCCTAAGGCAAAAGCCTCTTCTTCTCCTTCTCCTTCTTTTTTTTTTTTTTTTGCTATAGGGCAAAAACTCATACACACGGCATGAGTTTTAAGCCACCAGGTCCGGGACGTGAACCACGGTCAACTACATGGGAGTCCAGTGACATAGCCATTACGCTAACTGCTGGTCCCAGCAAAAGCCTCTTGAAAAAAAAAATTTCCCATGTCAAGAAAGATTCTAGACATGTGATGCAACTTCAGCATAGGTGGGAATAGTGCTTTCTGACGGCTTGTGATTATCGTTGAAAGTTATTAGAGACACATCCCGAGCCTGCCCCTGGCTCTGGGTTCAATGCCCTCACATGGCAATCTATCTGGAGAGAAAGAAAACAGAGAGCCCCCTGTACAAGAGGCCGTTCTTTACAAGAACCTTGCAGGATGCCAGGGGAAGGTGGGTTCCAACACCAGGACAGCGAGAAACAGCAGCAGAAGTTGCCTGTCTGTCCCAGGGAATCCCCATTCAGATGTGGGCCCAAGACTGACCCTCCTGTCATGGAAATGACTGGGTCATTGGAAAAGTCACGGTGCCTTTTGACATAGAAAAACACATCATGACTTTCCTGACAACCTGGGGTAAGACTGAGCTTTCGGTGGGGACACCCACAACTCTCCATAAACAGGACACAGGGTCCTGGAGCTAAGATGTTTCTTAAAATCTTCTTAATAATGTGAACTCCTGAAACTATTAGGAGAGTTGTGTCTGTTTCTAAGTGCTGACAAATACTAGGCTCTTCCTAGGCCTGGCAGGTTCATAGGACTCAGTGAAAAAGAATAATGTGCAGCCTCTTATTCAAAAATTATTATTTTCTACAATATTTTATATTATTGTTTTTTAATTGGACCAGAAAGACGAGGAAAGGGAGAGTGAGAGAGCAAGGTGCCAGAGACTCGAACTGTGGCCAGCGATGTGGGAGTCTAGCACCTTTAAATACCACCCCACCTGCCAGCCCCTCAAAAATGACTAAGAATTACAGAATGGAGACCACAAAACATTAAACCAAGTACATAACCTTTTGACATGGCCAGCCCTGGTCTGGGCTGCATTTCACATGTTTTACATATATTAGCTGAAACTCTCTGAAACGTCTCTATGAAGTGGGAGTTTTTTAATTTTTTTTTTCTTTTTCTAATTCATAGGAACCTTGAGTCCTGTGCCCAAGGGAGGTCAGCCTGTAGGTGGTGGAGCCCAGCTTGGCACCCTCACAATCCTCCCTCCCGCCCGACCACTGTGCTGGCTGCCCCTTGGGGACAGGAGGCCCCACTTAACCACAGACGGCACTGTGAGAATACAGTGAGCTCACCCCGGAGAGGATCCTCTTTCTGTCCCTAGAGAAATCCAGAGAGCAGTTGGAACACCAGTCTGAGGAGTTTAAAGGAGGTGGAGCATTTTCTGGCAATGAGTGTCATCAGGATAAGTGGAGTCCTTATCGACTCAATTATTGCAGCAGTTCAGACTGCAACTGTGCCTAAGAATCAGGCTGTGTGTATAAAACACACATTCTCGGGACATGGGCGCCAAGGAATGTGAGGTTTTTGTTTCTTAGTTTATTTTGGCACGTGAGCTTGCTGAAGACAAAGAGGGGAGGGGGAATGAGAAATCATTCCCCCCAGGGGGATGTCCATACTGCAATCACTTCTCCTCCATTCTCCTCTCAGGGTTTTTGGGCCTATGCTTGGTGTGTTTTTAAGGCTGCCAGGTCTGGGACTCGAACGCAGCCATGGGGGTTCTAGCGCCTTAACTACCATGCCACCTGCCGGTCCTGAAATGTGAGTTTTTAACATTTATGGATCCAGATTTGGTCAGTCTATAGGTCAGGCTTAGAGAGAGTCACCTCCATAGAAGATCATTTTCAATTTGTCTTTCAATGATAAGTTGTTTTTTTTTTTTTCTTGTTTTTAATTCTGTGAAACAATTGTGTGCAGACGACACTACCTCTCTCTGTCTCTGTCTCATCGCTGTTTATCTCTTCCTCTCTCTTTGGTTCAGGACATATAATCCATCCCTCCCCCATAGCAAGGGTCTACCCGCTTCCACTCGGTACCGTCTTGCATCCGGTTGCTGTGATAGATCACCACGGGCTAAGTGGCTGAAACAACATCTGTTTCTCACAGTTCGGGTGTCCGGTTTAAAGATGGCTGCCTTCTCCCTGTTTCTGCAGATGGCTGAGAGCATGAGAGGGCTCTTTGATCAAGCCGCCAATCTCATTCATGAGTGTTCTATCCTCAAGCTCACAAATGCATTTTTCGAAGAACTGAGGATCCTGGGGCTGGCAAGGTGGCATGGTGATTAAGGCGCTGGACTCCCCACATGGCCAACCATGGTTCGAGTCCTGGACCTAAAGGCTTGGTTTCTCATTTTCCCTTTCTCTGGTCAAATTCAACGAATAATAATACATACAATATTTTAAAAAAAGAATTGAGGATCATTTCAGGTGGCTATGTTGTGACAGTTTCCTCACTAATGCACTAGTAGTAGCGTGATGTGAATTTTTCTCCCTTTCCATGGTGAATGCTGGAAGGAGAGAGATCTCATTTTTATCAGTTTTGCATCAGGCTCATTACAGTCTAAGCCTTTGCTTGTAAAAGATCATTTTACCCTCAGACACATCTCATATACATCTGGACATTATTACTGGGTCATCAGAAAAGTCATGACGTATTTATCTATGTTTTCCTATGCAAAAAATGCATCATGACATCTCCCGATGACCCCATCCTTAACGCTGGAGAACAGGATGACCAGGGGAGTCCTACACTCTGTGCTTTCTCCCTAGCAGGCCAGCTGGGTGACCTTCGGAGCAGCTGTTAAGGCAGTGGCTACAACCAGAGTGGGAAGGAAAAGAGAACAGAATTAGTTTTGCTGATAATTAAGCTCAGAAATACATATGCATCAATTATTCAGTTTCCTCAAGTTCTCATTAATACAGGCTCCTCAAGTCCAGACAGAATAATAATCAAGTGGTCTCGGGTTTATCTTTGCATGTGCAGTGAAAGAAAACGTAAATTTGGGGGACGAGGACAGTAGAGGGACATTAGTTAAACTCCCTAAAAGCGAACGTGGAGTGACCGGCCGTGCATAGCTGAACATACACAATTTGAGCAACGTCCACCCCTGAAAGGCGCCCTCTACAAATGACCCCACTTTCATGTTCTGTTGGTCATTGTTTCACGTATATCCGAACTACAAAGGACTTAAGATCACTGAGACCCAGTCAGTTAGAATTTATGTTATTTGCCACTGGTTCAAATGGCCACACTTAAAAATAGACTTCAGTCTTTTTTTCATGGATTTGTACATTTGTTAAAGAGAGCTCAATCAATGGGGTTTTATTGGGCTTTCAGAATGCATTCCTGGAAATCCGAATTGCCTACATTTATATCCACTTTTTTTTTTTTTTTTTTTATTTTTTTTTTACACGGTTTGATTATTTTTTCTACAGGGTGCGTACACTTGCCAGAAAGACAGAGAGACAGAAAGTGAGAAATCATCCCCAGGGGGGATGGCTACACTGCAGTCCCTTCTCCCCCATTTTCCTCTCAGGATCTTGGGCACATATGCACACACACCTGGCATAGTTTAAGTCACGGAGTCCAGGACTCGAACTGCAGTCGACTACATGGGAGTCCAGCAACATAGCCATGACGCCATCTGCTGGCCCCGTTTATATCCATCTTACTCCTTAGATTGTGGGCTACACCCACCTCACTCCTGAGCCTGTGGGTTATCCATGCAAATGTAGGTCCTCCTATGAATATTTTGCAGGAAGAAGAGTCTATGGTTTTCTTCCAACCCCGGCTGAGTAGGAAACTGAGCTATGCTTGGTAGAAATATACAACACTAAGTTCTGGTGGGGAGGTGGGAAAAGGGCACTCTCACAGCCTTGTATATTGTTGCCAGCACTGAGGACACACAATGATCAATGGCGACGCGAATCTAATTCACAGTCCACACAGTCCTGTGTCCAGCCCCTCCTCCTCCAGGCATGTCACCGGGAGGAACCTGTGCATATGTGCGCACGGGAGGCATGCTCAGTGGTGGTCACTGGATTATTGCATCCGACGGTGAAGCCACGGCCACAACACGGAGGACCTGAATGGGTCAATGCCACGCCTAGCTGAAGGAGTACTCTGACAGCTAGAAGAAACTGACTTGATGTATATGAGACCAGAAAGGGTAGTTCTCAAGAATACCATGTTTAGAGAGCAAAGCAAGCTTACAAATAAGAGCTAACACAATCAAATGATGGTAAAAAAAAAAAAAATTCCTTAGAAACAGTTTGGGGTGCCAACAGGTGGCATGGTGGTTAAGGCACTGGACTCCTATCTGGCCAACCATGGTTCGACTCCAGACCTGGCAGCCTGAAAAATCACACTGGGAGCATGTGCGTGCATGCCCAAATCCCAGGAGGAGAAGAGATTGCAGTGTGGCCATTCCCCTCCCTCCCCAGTGGGTGATTTCTCACTTTCCCTCTCACTGTCTCTCTGTCTCTCTCTCTCTCTCATGCCCTATGGCAAAAAAGCAAAAACAAAAATGCCAGTTCAGAAAATATGTGTAAAAATATGATGCATTGCTTACAAGGCTGTATACACGCGAGTTAAACGTGTAAATGTAGGATCTAGACAGAAGTGCCACACCCACGTCAGCTTCAAGGTAACAGTTGCTACAGGAGAGAGGGAAAGGAGGAGGAAGATGGAGGGGAGAAGAAAGCTTCTGCAACAACTGCGATACTTGATTTTAACAAAGAAATCAAATGAGGCAGGGTTGGTCCCATAGCACAGTGGTTAAGGGAGAAGGATCTGACACGGCTGACTGTGGTTTGAATACTGTCCCTGGCTTGAAAAACACACCAGGCATGTGTATGAGCATGCCCCAGACACTGAAGAGATGGAGGAAAATATATCGTGGCTTGCCCACACCCTACTCGGGGGTTCATTCTCATTCTCTCTCTCTCTCATGCAAGTTCCCTCTCTCTCTGGCAAGCTCACATGCTCTCTGGCAATTAAAAAAAATAATTAGGCAAACAAATGAAAGTTCCCCCAGTAAGTGGTACAGAGAGTAATTCTTTCCAATTCTGGATATGGTTCAAGCTTCATAACTGGAAACGAGTTGTAGGGAGAGAAAGCTCCCTCCTTGAAGCCCCCTTGTCTAAGTTTAGTATTGAAGCTTGAAGCCTGAGGTTGCTGCTCCCTGGGAGGATTTCAGGGAGCAGATGACACACTGCTTCCTTCAGGACAGAAAGCACTTAACTGGGAGTGAGAGATGGGAGAGAGGTGAGAATGACAGCAAGCTGGCATCAAAAGGAGTATTTATTGTGGCTTGTAGGTGCCATGGTGCTTAAGGCGTGGGACTCCCACATGCCCAGTCATGGTTCAATTCCCAGACCCGGCAGCTTAAAACTCACGCTGGGTACATGTCTGTAAATATCCACAATCCCAAGAGGAAAATGAAGGAGAAGAGACTACGGCATGGCCTTCCCCTTTGGGGGATGATTTCTCACTTTCTCTGTCTCCATCTGTCTCTGTTTCTCCAGTGAGCACATGTACCCTATAGCAAAAATCTCTCCAAAAAAAAAATTAATAATAATAGCGAGTATTTTATAAGTGCTTTGTCTGGGAGAAAAAAAAAAAGATTCGTGAGATTTAGGAAAATAGTGCAGTTGCAAAATTGCAGAATTGCAAATCCAACCAAAATGTATCCTCTCTCTCTCTCTCACACACACACACCTTGGAGATATATCCAAAAAGCACCAAGCAGGAAATCCACAAGGGCAGAAGAAACTTGCACTGCTATTTGCCCTAAGAAAACTGAAGCAGCCCTTAAAGAGATTAACCCAAACTACATCAGGATCCAGGCTGCCCAGCCTGGTGTTTGGCTCTATGGTAAATAGCCACAGAGATACAAGACATTTGCTAACTGATCCTGGCCTCTGCTGCAGGACACCCTGGAGCAGAAGACCCAAACCATGTCTACAGTTTGGGAATCGAATCTAATCTGAAGACACCATCTTTGACTATGTGCAACAGAATCACTTGGAAGTACGTTCTGTTCTGGCAGGCTCCAGAACATTCCAGAACTTTGATGGCAAACTCCAGGGTGAGTCTGGAGCCTTGCTGGCCTGACCAGTTTCCCAATGACACTGATGCACACTGAAGCTCCAACACTGCCTCCCACCCCCATTAGGGGTGGTGCTACCATGAAATGCAGCATCCCAGAAAGGACCAGGATGTCTCATTAAATACACTGTGAGGCAGGTTCAACGTGCAGTCTTGGGATGAATTAATCATGTCTGACATTTCTTCAGCCACTTTGATCACAGAGGAGGGTGGCCCTAGAACTACAAATGTATTCCCCATGGACATTTGTGTGGTGGGAGTCTCTGCTTAACCAGACAACACCAGACTGGGCGAGACAATGAGAACACAAAATTAACTACCTGGCTAGTGCTTCTAGAAGTGAGAAAATGAGCATCTTCCAGTACCTGAAGGCCAGGCAGGAGCCAGGCTGAACCATGCCGCATGTGCAGGACCAGGAGGGTCTCACCTCCTGCCCTCCCTGTAGCCTCCTGGCATTTTCCAAAAGGTTTTCCCCACATAGCAGTCCCTCCATTCCGAGCCCTGGGACTCGAGAAGCTACAAAGTGATAAATCAATTATGAAATGGAAACCTCGATTACAGCCTGTCTGCTTAATTGTTTGACAAGTTAATTAATCTCCCAAGCAACTGGGCTCCGTTCTCCCTGTAAATGGTGAGGAAATAGCTACAGCAGGTCCCTGAGGTCTTGGCAGTACAGTATCAATGAGGCTCCCGGAAAACGATGAATAATAAGCATTTAGTGGGGTCAGTGCCTCACCATAGGAACGAAGAAGGTTTCTCCCAGCTCCTGCCTGGAGGCCGTTTTGTCACTAATTATTTTGCTACTAACTAATTACAATCTGTACTTGTCTGCGTATTTGTTTGTTTGTTTTTATTTCCTTTCCCAGTGACACATCCCTACCCTTTCAAAGAAGATCCCAAAGAGCCCGTGTTTCCATATTGTTGAAAACACCAGGGGGGTGTCAGTCTCCCCTCCCTGAAGAGGTGGTGTCATTACAGCTGTCACGATAAATAAGCTGGACCTTCCAAGAGATGAAGATGGAAGTGTGTTAGGTTCCCTCCTATCCCATGGTGTGAGGTGGCTGAAGAGGTCTCAGCCTTCTGAGGATGTGGTCCTGCCCTGTCATTTGCGACAGTTAGAAATGACAGAACAAAATTGAGATTGGTGTATGCTTAATGTGGTCCGAAGACGCCCCAGCACGACTCCCCTGGAGACCTTGTTTAAAACTGAAATGACTAGGTCCTGACTAGAAACACCGGGATCAGAATGACCAAGACTGGCATTCAGCAGCTCTTCATCAGTTCCCCAGGAAGAGCAAGACCCGCTGGATCAGAGTGGATGGGGAGGAGGCCCTGGGAGCTGCCCCCCACACATCAG
>NW_006203464.1:755840-761582 GCF_000334495.1 Tupaia belangeri chinensis | reverse complement strand
AGGAGAAGGCCCCGCTGAATCAGAGTGGATGGGAGGGAGCCGCTGGTAGCTGCACCCAACAATTCAGAAGTATGCTCTCTAGCGGCTGCCCTGTAACCTCATGCTTTTACTTTTGCTATCTTTTGTTAAATGTTTTTAGTATGAATTTACTTATTTTATTATTATTATTTTAATTTGACCAGAGAGAGACAGAAAGAGAGAAAGAGGTCTGAAACATGAACCATGATCAGTCATGTGGTTAATCACCATGACACCTGCTGATCCATGCCCCCTCCCATGTTTTTATTTTTTACTTTCTGCAATAGACTACATGAACTTGCCAGAGAGAGGCAGAGAGAGAAACAGCGAAAGTGAGAAATCATCCCCAGGGGGAATGGCCAAGCCATAATCCCTTCTCCTCCAGTCTTCTTTCGAGATGTTGAGCACACACACACACACACACACACACACATGCACCGAATGTGATTCTCAAGCCACGTCAGGACTCACCATGCAGCTGGCCACGTGGGCTCTAGTGCCCTAACCTCTACACCACCCCCAGCCCACATTTTTGTTCAATATTTATACCCTGTATCTGCACATTGGGATCATCTGCTTATTTAATTTTGACTTTAAATTTTGTACTTTCAAGGCTCTCTTTGAGGAATGAAATGTAACCCTTTGCTTTATTCAGGTTTCTTTTCAAATGACACCTCCTCGGAACATCTTTCCTGATCTCTCACTCTAAAACAGTCTTCCTACTTAATGTTTTACTTACCACTATCTAAACTTACATTCTAGTTTTCTTTGCTCGTTCTCGATCTTTCCCTGAGGATGTAAGCTTCCAAAGGGCAGACACCCCCATCAGCCTGTTCCCTGCTGTATCTGCAGCGCTGAGAACACTGCCTGGATTATAACTAGCTGTCAATAAACATTTACTGAATGAATGACTATAAATGTGCCAGGAACGTTAAAGACTAACATCGGGGACATAGGCGAAATCCTAGTAGTAGACACCATTATGGATCCGAGTAGTTTAAAATGTGAAAATTCATGAAGTGGCAGGCAAAAAAAACTATGTAGGAGAACAAAAATGAAAACACAAGATATCAGAATATCTGGGATTCATCTAAAGCAGGGCTTTCAGAAAAATTTGTAGCACTAAATGCTTATTTATTTATATATTTATTTTTTGGAGAATTTCTTGCTGTAAGGTGAGTGTGCACTCACCAGAGAAACAGAAAGAGACAGAAAGAAAGTGAGAAATCATCCCCCAGAGGGGATGACCACACCACAATCCCCTTTCCTCCATTCTCCTCTCTGAATCTTGGGGGCACACACGTGCCTGGCGTGAGTTTTAAGTCACTGGATGTGGGACTCGAACCACGATTGACTATGTGGGAGGGACATAACCATTATCCCATCTGCTGGCTCCTCAAAAGCTTATACTGAAAATGAAATGTGCTAGCTAATGGTGTAGTGATTGACATTTAGACTCCACGTGGTCAACTTTATGATTTGAGTCCTGTATATGATGAATGTATGTGTGTGTGTGTACACGTGTGTGCATGTGTCTAAAAGTCCCCAAAGAAGAAAGAAACAGAGAAGGGATTGCAACATGACCACTCACCATGAGGAGTTCTTTCTTCCTTCTCTATCTTTGGTGAGTGAATGAGCCCTCAGACAACATTTTTAAAAAATAAGATAAATAAAAACTATGGTCTTAAATCCATAATCTAAATTTTAGCCATTTAAAAAAAAAAAGACAAATTAAGACTAATGAAATATCAAGCAAGTAAATAGAAGGAAATACATATAAAAGTAAAAATCACTGAAAACATAAAAAGAAAAGAAAAAAAAAACCCAGGAGACTGAAAAGCAAAGGAAAACAAACAAGCAAAATCAAATTGCCAATATGAGGAATAAAAGAAACATTACTATACATCCCCAGACATTAAAGGATAATCAGAGAGGACTATAATCAACTCTTTACATAGACTTTTAAGAACTAAGATGAAATGGCCCAATTAGTACAAACTGTCAAATGTACAAACTGCTCAAACTCACCCAAGAAGAAATAGATAACCACAGGTGGCGTGGTGGCTAACGTGCTGGGTTTCCACATGACCAACCACAGTGTACATCCGGTGTGCATGTCTAAAACCCAGAGAGGAAAATGGAGAAGAAGGGATGGTGGTTTGACCATTTTTCCTAACCCGGGGGAGGGGGAGGAAATGCATCAAAATGAAGTAGAATCATCTCAGAAATGCAGGGCTGGATTAATATCCTAAGAGTCATCCAGCTAATCCAAATATAAATTGTCCAAAAGGAATCATTTTATTTGATAAATAAAAATTAAAAATGGTTGATATGAAATTCATCATCTACTCATGATAAACTCTCTAACTAAATTAGTAATAGAAAGAGATATCTTCAACCTAATAAAAGCCATTTACTCAATCTCTATCATTACATTCATACTTAACAGTGAAAGATGGAATGTTTTCCTCTTAAGATTTAGAAAAAGAAAAGATTTTCCAAACTCATTGTTTCTAATCAACATCGTACTGCAATTTATAGCCAATAAGATATTGTAAAATTAAATGTCTACAGAGTGGAAAGGAAAAAGTTGACAATATTATCTGTGTAGAAAAATATATTTAAAAACACTCCGAATTAATAAGTGAATTAAACAAGGTAACAGGATATAAGGGTTAAAGACAAAATTAAACACAATTTTACATACTAGCAATATGCAATGAGAAAACAAAATTTAAGGGACCAGCAGTTGGCGTAATGGCTATGTCACTGAACTCCTATGTAGCTGACCACAGTTTGAGTCTTGGACCCAGTGGCTTAAACTCACGCCGGGCACATGTGTGTAAATGCCCAAGATCCTGAGAGGAGAATGGAGGAGAAGGGATTGCGGCATGGCCATCCCCCCTGGGGTGTGGTTTCTAGCTTTCTATCTCTGTCTCTCTCTGTCTTTCTGGTGAGTGCACACGCCCTATAGCAAAAACCTCTCCAAAAAAAGGAAAATAAAACAAAATTTAAATAATCAAATCTCACCAAAACATAAAGCTAGTTTATAATACTCAAAGGAAACAAAAATATATACAAGATCTGTACAATTAAAAACCATAAAATGATAATTAAAAATAAATCAAAGAAAATCTAAATAAATTTGATACATGTCATGTTCAAATTGGAAGATACAAAATAATCCAGATGTTAAGTCTCTACAAATTAATCTACTGAAATAACGTAATCCCAGTCAAAATCCCAGCAAGTTAGAAATTTTTTTTTTTTTTTTTTTTTTTAGATAAAGACAAACTGATTTTAAAATTTACTTGGAAGCCAAAGAAACTATTAGAGCTAAAACAAATTTGAAAACAGAAATGTATTTGGAGAAATCATATTACACTAAGACTTACAGTAAAGCTATAGTAATCAAAAGTTTATGGACTTGGTAAAGGGACAAATACCTGGACCAGAGAAATTCAGAAAAAGATCTATAGAAACACAATTTATTTTTGGCAAAGATGTAAAAGAATTTCAATGGAGAAAAATATTAGTTTGTTGTGTGGTTTTTTTGGAGAGGTTTTTGCTATAGGGTGTGTGCGCGCGCCAGACAGAGACAGACAAAGAGATAGAAAGCGAGAAATCACCCCCAGGGGGGATGGCCATGCCGCAATCCCTTCTCCTCCATTTTTCTCTCGGGATCTTGGGCACGCATGCACATGCGCCCGGCATGAGTTTAAGCCACCAGGTCCGGGACTCGAACCGTGGTCGACTACATGGGAGTCCAGCTACATAGCCATTATGCTAACTGCTGGTCCCAGTTTGTTGTGTTTTTTTCTTTTTTTTAAATGATAGAGCATGTGCACATGGAAGAGAAACAAATATGAGAGTGAAGGAACACCCTCCACAGGATCTGGTCACATTGCAATCCCTTCCTTCCAGTCCTTCATTCCATCAGATCTTGGGTACCCACACATATATCCTAGTGTGTTTTAGAATGACCAGGCCAGGGACTTGAACCATGGTCACCACGTGAGACCCAGCTTATTCTGAGCAGCCTGGTATCACTGCACTACAGAGGTGCCCCTCTTTTCCCCCCTAAATAAGTAAAATGGAAATAAACCCCAAATGCCAGAAAATTTTGAAAAAACAGACTTTAACCTAGCTTCATGCTTTAAATAAATCACATATCTTGAATGCAAAAACATCAAAGTATAAAAGTTTCAGAGGAGACAAAGGAGAAAAACTTTATGACCTGAGGTTAGCCAAAGTTTCGAGACGTGTCACCAAATGCATAATTCATGAAAGACAAAATGATAAATTAGTCTTCATCAAAATTTTAGAACTCTTTCTCTGTGAAAGACACTGTTAGGAGAATTAGAATACAAGTTACAGACTGGAAGAAAATATGTGCAGATCACATATGGGACAGAGGCCTATATCTATTATACAAAGCATAAAGAAATCTGAAAACTCAGTAAAATACTTTTTTCCATTGGTAAAAATCTTGAACAAGGACTTCACTAAACAATTACTTAAGGATGCTATAAGATCATGAAAATATTTTCAACATCTGTAGGCATTAGGAAAATACCAATTAAAACCTTGATTACGAGTCTATAAATCTATTCAAATGGAAAATAGCTATACAAAAATACAATATCAAATGCTGGTGAGGATTTGGAGCAACTAGAACTTCATACCTTGTTGGAATGAGTGAAACATGGTACAACCACTCTGACACTCTAGATATTTCCTATGAAGTAAAACATACACTGTAGTCACACACACACACACACACACACACACACACAAAATCTTGTAGCAGATGTCTACACTAGTTCTATTGATAACAATCCCAAATTAGAAACAAACCAAATGCTCTTTAGTGAATGCATGGTTAAACAAAAGATCATACATCCATGCAATGGAATACTATATAGTAACAAAAAGGAGAAAGTCATCCATATTTGCTTGACTTTCAAAGACAGACTATAGTAAGCCAGTTCCAAGAGATCATGCACACAGTGATTCTATTTCTGTGGTATCTTACAACAGACAGACCTGTAGTGATGGAGTACATACCAGTGGTCAGAAAAGGAGACAGGGAGCATGAGAATACTAAGGGATAGTGTAAGGGTGTTTTCTGAGATCCTCGCACCGTATTCTAACATAGTGGTGGTTTCTCAAATCTACATGTGAGTTAAAATTTTTAGAAGGCACGCCAAAAAAAGTCCATTTTACCATATGATAATTTATAACCTGTAATAAGTTTTTTTTTTTCATCTTATATATGAAATGTGAGGAAAAAAAAGGAAAAGCTAGGTCCAGAGAAAATTCCAAATATAGTGTCTTGGATTTCTTCTGGACAACACTGGACAATTAATAACTCTTCCTCGTGTCTCAGCACAGACCTGACATCTGGGTGTGACAATAAAGCTTACATCTAGCTTCTCATTTCGGGATTCCCTGGACTAGGGACTCAGGATGACTTGGGTAAAGACTGCTGTATGGGCTCCATGAAGCCTCCCATTCATTGTCCGTTAGTCCTAAAATTTGTTTCCCTCATCTTCCCATCTATATACTCAATCCTAAGTCAATTTAGATCAGTGGTTATCAACCCTTGTGGACTACTAGAACAACCAGGTAATTCTTTTTTCTTTTAGAGAGATTTTTGCTATAGGTGCATGTGTTCACCAGAGACACAGAAAGAAAGAAAGGGAGAAATCATCCCCCAGCAGG
>NW_006203464.1:754512-755809 GCF_000334495.1 Tupaia belangeri chinensis | reverse complement strand
GGAATGGCCATTCTACAATCCCCTCTCCTCCATTCCCTCCAGTCCCCTCTCAAGATCTTGGGCACACACACACATGCAAGCCTGGCATGAGTTTCAAGCTGCCAGGTCTGGGACTCAAACCGCTGTTAGAAGTGGGGAAATCCAGCACCTTAGCCTGTATGCCACCTGCTGGTCCTGCCATCAGATAAGCACCCTTGCTTTGAAGACTTTCCCAGGCACACTGAATATGAAAACCACAGTGAACCACAGAGGGTGATCTGTTGCTTATGCAAGGCTGAGTAGCAGGTCAACCTTACTGCTAATTCTGACCTCCAAAGTGCTATTGGCGGGGGTGATCACTAAGGGCAAAGAAAGACTACAATTCTAGTTCAGATCCAGGCCTGCCTGTGGCAAGGGGGTGTGGCTCCGGGGACCAGAAGATGCATGGTTTCTGGAGGATTCAAGGGGATGGAGGGGCAGAGCCTCTGGTTTCGGAGGTGGTAGAGGAGTGGAGCTCTGTGGTTTCAGGGGGATAGAAGGGCAGAGCCTCTGGTTTCAAGGGGATAGAAGGGTAGAGCCTCCATGGTTCCCTAGGGCTAGAGGGTGGAGCCTCTGTGGTTTCACCTGTGAGACATCCCAAAATTCAACTGCAGGCCATGGAGGGAGAAGACATAGTTCCATTAACTGTGGATCACACTTCTCTGTGACACAGGACCCTACAAGGTCTGTCTTACTGAATCCTCGTGACGTTCCTATAGAAAAGTAGCAATCATCAAATCAAGTAATTGGCTTAAGATCCTACATTTTGCCAGTGTGAGTGATGGGAGTGGGATTTGATCAGCTAACGGTCTTAACCACCACTGAACTGGAATCCAGTGGAAGCAGCTCAGATTTTAGAAACCCATGAATCTGAACTAACTTGTCTTTCTCTCCCTTATTAGATACGTGACTATGGACAACTAAACTTTGTCTCTGTGGACCTCAGTTTTCTAATCTGAGAAAACGGGGATAAGAAGAAGTACCACAGGAAAAACACAGTGAATGGGTTACATGATACGAATGCCACTCTATACATTTCAAGGTCCTTGCTGATGTTCTAACATCTGCTGCTGTCTTCCCAAGGGTCAGGACGTCCATCCTCAAGCTTCTGCATACAGTGAGATATGCTTTTGCAACCAGGGGCTTTCCTGCATCATACTTATTACTATTATTATTATTATTATTATTATTATTATTATCAGCATTATCATTTAATATTGGACCAAAATCTCATCTTTGCCCTTCACTTCCTTCTTTTTGGACCTCACTTTCTCTTTCC
>NW_006203464.1:746742-754189 GCF_000334495.1 Tupaia belangeri chinensis | reverse complement strand
TTTCCCTCATTTTCTCTTTCTCTCTCTTCCCATGCCCCTCTCCCAAAGCACACACAGATTCATTCATAGCTTTCAAAAGGCACATCTGTTCTTATCTCCGTTACACACTCTTTGCTCTGCACCATGCCCAGTGTGTTCACTTGCTCCATCTGTTCATCCTGCACTGGTCTTCACGTGCAAAGCAGGACCTCCCCCAGGAGCTTCTCTTCCTGCACCCTCACCCCCCACCCTATCAGCGTAAGGCCCTGCTTCTCTCCTGAACACAACCTTGTGAAAGAGTTTCCCAGATAACTGTCGCCTTCAGTTAGTGGGGATAATGGGATTATTCTATCTGTGTAATAATAACATGTTCAATCTAAAGAAAAAAAAAACATTCTGAAGTCACTTAAAAGCTGCTGTTTGGCACCGATATATTATTTCAGTAATGAATAATCACTAAAGATATTATGCTGGATGCGGTTACCACGCCGTGATGTGAATAAAATGCATTAGATGGAAAATTGTATTTCAAGTAAATATATGCACTGGTAGAAATGTATTACCACCCATTAATATGTATTAATTCAGAACCAAATGCCAACTGGAGTTCTCCTACATGGGTTTGAATGGCAGGCAATGATTGGGAAGTGGGAGGAAATAGGTTTGGGTTTGGTCAAAGAGACTGAGAAATGATAGTGGGGGTGGCGGTTCACGACTCAAAAATGAACAGGTGAAAGGATTAGCCCCCCCCCGTAGAGTCGGCAAAGGAGTACCCTCCCTCCCACATCTCCTTAAGAGACTCGAACTAAAGATTACTGATAGCTGTTGACAGTTCTGAAGCAGGGGCTCTTTTCCCTCACCTACCATCTGTATCATCAAGTATTCTTCTCCAAAGAAAGGGCAAGGGAAGCCTGCACATTTTTTGCGAAGGCAAAATGCCTAGGCTTCCTATTTTACTTAATCATTTCTTTCTTTTTTCAGTGCACAGCAGGAGCAACTGGCATGCTTGTCATTGGATGAGCTTGTCTGGATCTGAAATCTGCAATGATTTCTTCATTAGCACGGGGCTCCAGACCAACGTGGCAAAGGTGGTGTTCCCACTTTTCAACATCACAACTTCAAGTTCTGCCCCTTCCCTCATTTTATGGAGAGTCTGAGAACTCCATTGATAAAGGCCCCTTAAAGCTTACAGGGATTTTCCCGGGCATGCGTTTCCTTATCTATCTAAAACAATCTTATTCTAAAAGCTACAGTTTACACCACTCTTTCATGATAAGACACCACAAAGTGAAGACACAAAATACAATGTTATACGCATACAGTCAATAAAGAACTAGTATCTGGAATATATAAAGAATAGTCAATAAATCAATGTAAAGACATACAGAAAAACCAAGACAAGCCCTAGACCAGGACTTTCACAAAAAGAGAGTTTTTAAAAAAAAATCACAAAAGAAAAAATAAAATCATAACAAAATAGCTTTAGACACCTGATAGTACTGAGTATGAAACATGTGATATGTGGTCCAGAAGAAATTCTTATATGCTGCCGGGGGGAGTATTAAATGAGTACAGGTTTCTGTATTTCCTAAAATGGAAGGTAAGCATGTCCCATGACACAGTAATTTTTTTTCTTTTTTCAAAAGGTCATGAGTCACCAGGAACCAGCAGTTAGCGTAATGGCTATGTCGCTGGGCTCCCACGTATTGGACCGCGGTTCGCGTCCTGGACCGGGTGGATTAAAACTCATGCCAGGCGCATGTGTGTGCGTGCCCAAGATCCCAAGAGGAGAATGGAGGAGAAGGGATTGCGGCGTGGCCATCCCCCCTGCGGGGTGACTTCTCGCTTTCTGTCTCTATGTCTCTCTGTCTGGTGAGCACATGTGCCCTATAGCAAAAACCTCTCAAAAAATAAATAAATAAAGGTCATGAGTCATGTGTACTCACTGGAGAACTGGAGAGAGCAAGAGAGAGAGAAAGAAAGAAAGCACTCTCAGGGGGATGACCCCACCACAGTCCCCTCTCTTTTCTCCTCTAGGGGTTTTAGAGAGGAACATACTCATGCCTGCTGTATTTTTCAGGTCACTGGGTCCAGGACTTAAACTGCACAGTTGACCTTGTGAGATCCAGTTGCCCTAACCACCACACCACCAGCTAGCCCAGACTCAACCATTCCATCTTTGATCAGGTACCCAAATACGTAGACATGTGCACAAATACTCATGATATTTCCCCACCATTTCTTCAAACTGGCATCAGCCTGAATAGCCACCACCCGCAGAATGGATCAACATGGCTGATCCCCAAAGTTAAATATAACAAGACCAAGAGAAGGATCAACACTCTGCGGCAAACTGAATATCCTAAATGTCATAGCAACATAAACCGTGTACGATTCCAAAACACATACCATGGAATTGCTTTTATGCATAATTCAAAACAAGGGGAAATGAAGCTATGTTGTTTGAGATGGAGCCACTGGGACAAAAGCATAAAGTAAGACAATGATGATCAGTAACTCAGAAGGGCAGTGACTTCCAGGTGGAAGGGAAAAGCACATAGTTGGATTGTGGGTGCTGGGAGGGCTGGTAGGTGTTTGGTTTGCTCATTTGTCCATCCATAAGTAACCATATCCTGTTCTTTTCTCCATAAATGTGTGTTATATTTTGCAATAAAAAACTAAGATAAAAAAAAAAAACCTGTAATTTGATTGGAACAAGGTCCCAGCTCACTCTTGCAGTTACCCATGAGTGTAGCCTCACATCTCTTTGGTTCACAGGTTTGGTTCCGTTTCAGCATGGGTCCCCCATCAACCTGGGCTTCCCTGCTGCCCACAGAACCTGCCTTTCACATTGTGAACTGCTGACTTGGTCTAGGAAACTGCACTGAGAACAGAACAGGGAGCAGGGCGCCACCCCTTCCTGGTTCACTTGTGTTCTGACTTAGGTGATGTCACACGCTCCTTGTCACTGGCTGCTGGCTCATCTCCTTCTTAGCACCTCTCCCTCCCCCCTTCCAGAAACTTTAGGACAGCCCAGGATTCAAGTCTTGTGTCTCCCCTGTGTTCCCTTTCCCACTCCTCACCTCATCTCGTCTCTTCCTGAATGATCCCACATATAACCTTGGATTTAAATACTCTCTACATTCCCCCGATCACCATCTCTCTGATGGCTTCTGAGGTCCACAGTTGTATCTACAGTCCACCTGGCACCTGTTTTTGTAAACCCAAAAAGAATATTCAACTCAACATATCCAAAACAAGAATTCTTAGTATATGGATCTCCAAGTCCTCTTTTAATCCTGCCCCCCTACCCCATCTTCTGTTTCTAGGTAAATCACTCTTTTATTGAACTAGGATTTTTGGTACAAACCCTGGAGTCATGCCCAATTTTTCTGTTTCTTTCATGTCCACATCCTATATGTTACCATGTCCTACCACTTTTGTCTGAAAACTGTATGGTTACCCATCAATGATCATGTATACGGTAATCATTTTGACCAGACCAATCTATTAGGTTGTTGGCAAGGTCATGACATATATTTCTATGCAAAAATGCATCATGACTTTCTGGACAACCCAATACAATGAATTCATGCTGGGAAAAAAATAATAAAATACATTTTTAAAAATGTTCCTGAATCTATTCACCCTTCTCCATCTTCACTGTTCCCACTGTTAGTCTCCACTACCACCAGCTGTACGTAAACTCTGCAAGGTCCTCTTCATGTCATGCAGCTTCTACTCTATCACTCACCACCTATAATCCCTTTCTTCCCAGCAGCTTCAGAGATCTCTAAACAAGTAACTGAATATTGCAACACTACCCAGTTAGCAACCGGCCTATGGTTTTCCACTTTGCCAAGAATGACACCTATACAGTTCACATGGGTACCAAGCTCCGGGCCGTCTTCCTTGACCAACCTCTTCTTCAATCTCTGCCTCTCTCATTTTCTGTAGACACAGTGGTCTTTGCTCTTCTTTTTCTGATCCACTCAACTTATTATTTTCCTATAACTGCAAGATCTTTGCATTTCCCCTACCCTCTTCCTAGAATGTGCTTTTTCCAGGTTTTCATGTAACTAGTCCTTTCCTATCATCTCTTCTAAGAAGTCTACCCTGGCCAGCCATTCTCTCTTCTGGTACTTCTCCAACTCATTCCATTTTATGTCAGTTGGCTGGTAGAGAGCTTGTCTCTTGTGATGTCCCCAGTCTCTCAAACAGAGCCTGACACTAACAAGTATTAACCAAATCGATGGCTGGAAGAGAATCTTTGCTTACTATATACTCTTGCCTTTTCCAGCATTTACTGCAATTTTTTGGTAAATAAGAGTTGGTTTTCATTGTGTATGATAGAAAGCCCTGCAAAGGTAACTGAATTTTTAAGGATTGCTGTCATTGTTAAAAGCATCCATTATGCTATGTAGCATAGATGAGGACGAATGAAAATTCTCATTTGCTGCTGGCATATGGATAACTCTGTAGAATTTGGAATATTGGTTGGCAACATTTAACTGCAGCTTTAAAAATAGGCAATTTGACCAGTATATCCACTTCCGAGATTTTAGACTGGAGGGAATGAAATATGAATATGTATTTATAATAGCAAAACAAAATAAAAAGCACAACATAAACCAAAAAACACAAATCCTTGAAAACAATTTAAATATGCAATAAATAGAGGTTGGCCTAATCAGCTATCCAGAAAGTTGAATATCCTGTAATCATTAAAATTACACTGTAAAACATTACTTAATGTCATTATTTTTTAAAGTTGTTATTTTAAGTTGTGAAAAGGTATTTACAATGTGATCTTATTTTCGTGGAAGAAAAAGCTCCCTGATATTTGAATATAGAAAACTACGCATAATGAAAAGGTTGAACAAACACTGACACATTGTAAGCAGTGGGAGGTAGAATTATGAGCGAGTATCTTTATTTTCAAAAGCTTCTACAATGAACTCCATGTTTCAATTTATAAAAATAACTATATATCAGGTTTTTAAAAATATATAAGGGCATAAGCTGAAAAATATGGTTCATAGAGTCATTAAATAATCCTTGCTGATTTTTTTTTCCCAGAAAAAACTTTATTCAGTTCATTCGGAAAACATTGGGGGACCAGCAGTTAGCATAAGAGTTATGTCACTGGATTCCTATGTAATCGATCATGGTTCGAGTCCCAGACCCACTGGCTTCAACTCATGCCAGGTGCATGTGTGTGTGTGTCCAAGATCCCAAGAGGAGAATGGAGGAGAAGGGATTGCAGTGTGGTCATCCCCCCTGGGGGGGGGTGATTTCTCACTTTCTGTCTCTCTGCCTCTCTGACTTTCTGGCAAGTGCATGCACGCTATAGCGAAAACCTCTCAAAAAAAAAAAATTGGACAAAAATTTTTAAAAAAGAAAATTTATACAATGCAATAAAACCAAAACAATATGAATAATATAAAAACAATGGAAAGCTTTTCTCTATTCACTTCCTCTTCCTTCTTCTCTTCCCAAAGTATCTCTACTAGCTTTTTCCAATACATCAACTTTCCCCGCATTTCTACTTTACTTTGTCAGTGGCTGGAGAAAATTGAATTGTAAAGAAGTAGTATCACGTATTAGATCACTTTCATAATGACTAAGTTAGCATTGCTCAATTTTTCCCTCTCACTAATATGAAAGATGATGCAGGGAAACCTCAAGTTTAACGACTGAGTCAATGCGTGTGTGCCTTTTTCTATTTTGACAGATACTATAATACCGTTCTCCAGGACAGTGGTCACATTTGTGACTTACATTAGGGCTATCTCTAATTTCATGATGTTTCATTTTTTCATGCAATTAATGAAAAATCAAGCCTCCATTTTCTCAAGATGGGGACTCTAGACTAGGCCACTGTTAGTGCTACTGTTAGCATTTACATTTCAAGGGGCCCTCAAGTCAAGCTCAAAAGCACAAGCAATTATCACTCACATTTTTCACTTGCACAAGAATGAAGAAAATCTGGAATAACAGAAAGGTCACTGGAATGAGCACCCTGACCTTGAATTCTAGTCTGACTTCAGTAAGCATGTGACATGGGGGTGCTCATGCCTTCTTGAATTTGAGGAGAAGCTCCAGGGTCATGGAAGAAGTGGGCCTCACACACACTCCACAATGGCTCAGTGTTGTGAACCCACAATGGATACCATGCAGTGTCCCTGCTAAGGAAGACCATGGTATGAAGAAAAGGTTATGGCATGGCCCCATGTGTCCATTCTGTAGCTGAGCTATTGTGTTCCTTGGGGTATGTCAACGTAGGAGGAGTAGGGTCAGAGACGCTGGAAGCATGCGACATTCACATGAAAAATTCCTAGCATGCGAGTTAATTATGAATGACCTCTCAGACATTTCAAAGTTCAACGTGAGGCCTTTTCTACCCAAGCAAGGTGACGGGAGCAGATGAAGGGTCTGTGGAACACTGGATCATAATCAGCCACTGCGTAAGGGGTCAACAGGAGCCCTTTCTTTTTATTAGCCCGAATTCCTTGGTATGAATTGAATTGGTTTATCCTGTCTGCCCCCAGGAATTCCTGAATCTCAAAGTACTTTACAGTTTTAATAAACAGGGTATCGGTTTTACGACTCTTAAAAACCAGCCATTTGTAGAATTAATGCATGCAGATTACATGACAACCCCATGCCATTACTTTGGAGTAAATACAGTGAAGAGATTGTTGTTGGGCTCAAGCCAGAGCAAGAGTACTAAGAAGATGAAGTGACCATGGCTCA
The DNA here is from genome assembly GCF_000334495.1 of Tupaia belangeri chinensis. NCBI lineage: Eukaryota > Metazoa > Chordata > Mammalia > Scandentia > Tupaiidae > Tupaia > Tupaia belangeri. The sequence continues at coordinate 747,454 of NW_006203464.1, read as the reverse complement.
TGGGTTGCTCCATGATGCAGTGGTAATGTATTGCTCAGGGGAAGCTGGGCCCACCTGGCAACAATGGTTCAAATCCCGTCTAGTTAACCTGAAACACACCAGGGACATGAGGTGTGCAGTTCCCAGGATTCAGTGGGTGAGGACGAGAGGAAAGGGATTGTTTTATGACTGGACCCTGTGGAGGGTGTTCACTTGTTTCTCTCTCATTAGCACACACTCTATCACAAATAATAATAATAATAATGATAAAAGATAGCACTTGACCAGCCCATGGCATGATGATTAAAGCAGCTGAATTCCACATGGCCAACTATGCGTTTGAAATTCCAGACTGGTGGCTTGAGAAACATGCCAGGCTCACATGCATGCATATTTGAAATCCCAAGAGGAGGGGGAAAAAAAAAGGAGGAGAAAGGATTGTGGTGTGATCATTCCCCATATAGGGGATGCTCTCTCACTATTTCTTTTAAGAGAGGTTTTTGCTATAGGGTGTGTGTGCTCATCGGAGAGACAGAGAGATAGAAAGTGAGAAATCATTCCCAGGGGGAATGGCTACCCCACAATCCCTCCCCCTCCATCCTCCTATCAGGATTTTGGGCATGCACACACACGCACTCAGTGTGAGTTTTAAACCACTGGGTCTGGGACTTGAACTGCAGTGACTATGTAGGAGTCCAGTGACATAACTATTATGCCATATGCTGGTCCCCTC
>NW_006203464.1:722380-746685 GCF_000334495.1 Tupaia belangeri chinensis | reverse complement strand
GGGAAGGGAAGGGAAGGGAAGGGAAGGGAAGGGAAGGGAAGGGAAGGGAAGGGAAGGGAAGGGAAGGGAAGGGAAAGGAAAAGAATGTCTTCCACAAGGAAGAAAATGATTAGTCATTTGGTTAAATATTACAAATAATCTTGAAGAGAAGGAAATGCACTCCAGCAGCTTTGCATTCAGAGAGAAGACAGGAAGTTGTATTGTAGGGTGGCTGGGGCATTGCAGTGGTTGCAACTAACTTAAAGAGTATCACAAATGAGTAGGAGGCAGTGGGATGAAGGATGCCAACACTGAGATACATGAACTAAAATGGATCATGAAAACAGCAACCACAGGCAATACTGAACCCTGACGACGCACCAAGTCTATGTTCCTGGCATAAGATAATTTATGTAATGTACAAACACCATTTGAGGTAGATACATTTACTACGTTCATTTTATAAATGAGAAAACCAAGCCCAAGCAAGAACCAATTTGTCCACTATTATGCAGCTAATAAGTCATGGCACCATGCTTCAAACCACAACAAGGTGCCTTGCGAGTCTCCCACCCTTAACTAAATCTGCCTGGAAATTATGAGACCAGGAAGTCCAAAGGACATGGGGAAGTTGCCACATCAGATCAATTTTCTTCCCAATGTTTCAATGCTGACTGTCATTTAATAAGGCAACATTTCTGAGCCCTAGTTTTCTTGTGGGAAATCTGAGGCAGGAATAACAAGTGGTCCTTAAAAGATTATGTGCCTTTCCGGGTGCAGAACTGCTGAAAAGTGACTGCCAAGCTAGAGACTACATTTCCCAGCCTGCTTAGCTGCTAGATGGTATCATGTGACTGGTTCTGGCCAATGAAATATACACAGAAGTAATCTGGTCATTTCTAGGCAAAAATGCACAAATACATGTGTATTTTTTTACCACACTCTTATTTTTCTTTCTTTTTTTTTGTAAAATTATTTTATTTAATGTTATTTGTTTATTTACTTATTTTAATCTGGCCAGAGAGGGGCAGAGTGAGAGTGAGAGAGAAAGTGAGAAAGCAAGCTGCCAGGACTGGAGCTCGAACCATGGTTGGCCATGTGGGAGTCAATGCCCTTAACCACCAAACGAACTGCCAGCCCCCCCCCCCCTTCTTTTTTTTTTTTTTTTTTTTTCTTTCCCCCCCTCTCAACCACCAAACGAACTGCCAGCCCCCCCCCCTTTTTTTTTTTCTTTCTTTCTTTCTGTCTGCCTCTCTCTAAGGCCAGTTTGAATACAAGGCATAAGTGACAAGTTAATGAGTAGAGAGATTTGAAGCATCTTGCTTCTTACAGGTGTATAATCCAAAGAGTTCTGGACAAACTAGGCCTGGACAGCCAGCCACAGGCAAAGAGCAGCCAGTTGTCCTTAAGAAACAGGTGGCCAGAGCTGGGGACAGGTCATGAGCTCCAAGAACCACATGTCTGGGGACCAGCTCATACTGGAAAAAATATCAACTGCTTAACAGACTGTGGGCAAGCAAGACTGAGGCAAAAAGAACGCTCTGGGAAGAATGGAAGCCATGCAGGGTCAGACAGGGGGCCAAGGGAGGCAGAAGAAAGGCAGGAAATGGTTTGGCTAAGGGCTGGAGAGGCTTTCTAAGTTAAGGGGGCAGCCTTCTTATCACTCCCAAAGCATCGTGGTTGTGCCCTGCCCCAGACCTTCCAAGCAGCAACTCCATGTCCTTTTTGTTGCTGTTTCCCACCTTCCAGGAGAGAAAGCGTGCACTTTAGTGAGATCCAGTAAGACCATAAAGATGGTTCTGTGTCCTCGCTTGCACCATTTACTAAAAGCAGTGTGATCATTTCAAGACTCAGAAAGCATCTATAAGTGAAGAGAAAAGCACTGAACAAAGGAGCCAAGAGACCAGGTCAACATTTGACCGTTTCCTGTGACTGGCTGCCTGCACTTGGTGCAAAGTCTACCGTCTTTGAGCCTCAGTTTCTTCATCTGTGAGACAAAGGGAATAGGCGAAACCAAGAGTCACCCATTCGAATGCTTCTAAGAACCAGACTGGTACTGAAGTTGAGCACAGTGGACCTGCTATAGGATGAGGACAGTGGAACCTTGGGGACAGCATCTCCTATTCAGGGCACCGATTTATTTTTAAAAATATGTAAATAAGGGACCAGCATATGGTGTAATGTTTATGGCACTGGATTCAAACACAGTTCAAGTCCTGGGCCAGGCAGCTTAAAACTCACGCCGAGCACATGTGCACGCATGCCCAAAATCCCCAGAGGAGACTGGAGGAGAAGGGATTTCCGCATGGCCATCTCCCCTGGGAAGTGACTTCTCACTTTCTGTCTGTTTCTATCTCTCCAGAGAGCACATGCACCCTATAGCAAAAATCTCTCTCTAAAAATAAATAAATTTTTTAAAAAATACATAAATAAATGAATGAATAACAAATAAATACTCTGCCTGTCACCTCCAAGGTGGCAACTCCAGGGAAGAGAGCGTCTCTGGGATCCCCTACCCGTTTTAATACAACTTTGTGGTTCTATTGTCATCTACTCCTAATGAAAATGTGAGCTTGATATATCCCCTTGACTCCAGGAGAGGATGATTCCATTTCAATCAAAAGAGAATGGAAGAGCTGCCTGGGTGTCTGCTGAGAGAGGAGCCTTTGATCTGCTGTTGTTCCCCAAGGGTTGCAGCTAGGAGCCTGGGAGCCTCAGAACAAGTCTCCCAGTGCTTCCTGCTACCCTAAGCTCCCCGTGACTCTTTCCTCTGCTGCCCAGATCCCTACTTTCACTTCCACTTCTTGTGGCTGCTGCCTCAACACAGCCAGGTCTTCAGTGCTCCCTTAAGTTTTTCTGCTGACTCCCGTGAGTACAGGAGAAAGGAGAGAAGTGAGCCTGCACCAGCCTGTGGGGCTTCAGTGAGCACACAGGACGCAGAGCTCCTTTCCGTAGACACTCCAGAGACTTGGGGCTGCTCGGCTAATACCATCATGCAGCCCAGAAATGGCAGCATCCCTGAAGGGAAGGGACAGACGATAGCAGGACCTCAGCACCGAGAGCACACTCCTGTAACTCTGGCCAGGCATGGCGATGAAGCACTCAATATGACAAGGCTCCATCGAGCCACTGTATCAGCTTGGCTGCTGTGAGCTTCTGTCTCTCTCGACAGCTCAGAATGAGATGGTTCCTTTTAAGTTTCTTTCTTTCTTCTAGGAGTGATAGGCAAAAAGCACCGCCAATAAGTCCCACCTCAGCGATCCACTCCCAGCCTCAGCTAGCTCCAGATCTTGGCCTGGCGAACTCAGGGAGGTCTCCAGATGTGAACCTGGAACCGTTCTGTGTGTATCAGTTTCGAGGAGCATTGCATTTCATCTCTGGGCCACTGTCCAGCCTCTCTGAGATCAAAAACAGGGAATATATTTGGGGGGTGGGGACATTATTATTAGTAGTAGTATTAGTATTTTCTGAAAGAGCCGAAGATGGGGCCTACATCCTCCCGGGGCAACACCTGGCTCTGTTTCCTCATGTAATATGTCGGGTGATAGGTAGCCCTCCTCCACCTGCTTGTGAATGCAGCAAAAGGACCTCCAACAATTCTCCCTAAAGGACAATGAATTTGCCCTTTAGCGGGTCTGGTATTCATGCCATCAGCTCTTCCTCCCCTTCCAGAATGACTCCAGCTTCCACCTCCAATTCCTAAGTGTGTATTTTGTAAAAGTGCCACTTCAACACCCCATTCCTTAGAGCTCTTCTTAAATGTGCTTCACACCCTCCCCACCTGCAGAAGCCCAGAAATACTAAATTCGTTGCTTTGGAGCTCTCAGCAGACTCATGAATATCACAAAGATGCATCCTCGCGTCTTTGCACTCCAACCCCCAACGAGTTGATACCCGGCGCACGTTCACAAGGAAAAGGCCAGTAATTGGTTTTGCTGGGGGAACAACCTCAGAGATCAATGTCCTGTGTACAATCGTTTACCTTCTTGGGGTGTGTGTGTTTCTGTCTGTGGTGCCGGTCCCTCTCATTGCTCACTCCCCGCACTGGGAATGCCATTGTGGTGACGGAGGGGCTGTCAGAACTGTCAGCTCACAGCTTTTGGAAAAGGTGTATCATTTGGAGGGGAGAAGGCTTGCTTTCCCGGCTCAGGCAGACAGGCACGTGGCTCCCAAATCAATTTGCTCCTCCTTTGCACAAGGCTTCTTTATAGTTACCATGCCAGAATAACAACACTTTGAAAAGCAAGGCTATTTGGTGATATTAATTTACATCCAGCAGAAGGAATATGGGAGGGGAAAAGCTACAGGAAATCTGCCCCCTTCGCCCTAACGGAAGATCACTGGGTTGCTTTTCATTGAATACAAAGATGCTGTCCTCTGGACCCTGACTCTCTGGCCTCTCAGGGTCTCCTCTGTCATCTATGCCCACTCTTCCCATCTCTCCTGTACCACCTCCGTGAAGCGGCTGTCATTATGCAATGTGCCAGGCTCTTCTGCAACTCTGTATGGTGCACATGCTATGTCATTGTTTCCTCGACTGGAAGTGTCCTTTCCACCTTGGCTGCTTTTTTTTTGTAGAGGTTTTTGCTTTAGGGTGTGTGCACTCACTGGGGAGAGAGAGAGAAGAGACAGTGAGAAGGAAAGAAAGAAATCGCTTCCAGGAGGGATGACCACACTGCAATCCCTTGTCTTCCATTCTCCTCCTGGGATCTTGGGTACGCACGCCGGCACGCACGCCCCTGGTGTGAGTTTCAAGCCACCAGATCCAGGACTCAAACTGTGAGGCCATGTGGGAGTCTAGCAATGTAACTGCTGTGCCATCTGCTGGCCCCTGGCTGCCTTTTTAACTCTGCTCATCTCTGCTTTGTACGAGGGTTGCCTGCTCTAGAAACCTTCTATAGACTGCCTCACTGTCTGTCTATTTCTATCTTTCCTTGGGTTTCCTGAGCCCCTGTGGATGCTTTGATTTTGGGTCCCTCGCCTTGCAGTATAGTTGTGTAAGTAGGGTGTATACCCCCTCCCCATCTACGATGGGTGAATTCCTCCAGGACCGAGTGCATTATTGAACCCTGTTCCTCTCCATAGCTCTGAGGTAGTCTGCAAACCAGATGTCAACCCATCCCCAGCTCCCAGGTAGCCATGGTCCTGACTTCTGAAAAATGGGAGGTGTATGGAGGTTGTCACCTGCAAGAGAACTCGACAAACTGACATGATTCCCAAGAGGTGGTAGAGAGAGTTCTGTGCAGATGTGGACATGCCTGAGTTTCCCTTCCCACTCCATCTCATCCTAGCTGTGTGCATTACGGTGTAGGGCCAGCAGGTGGTGTGGAGGTTAGGAGGCTGGATCCCATATGGCCAGCTTTGTGATTCGAGTCCCAGACAGGATGACTTAGTATCCCACCAAGTACATATGTGGAGAGTGGAGGAAAAGAGACTGCAGTGTGACCATCTGCCCAAGGGGTGATTTCTCTCTCTCTCTCTCTCTCTCTGGTCAATGCATGTACTCTATGGTAAAAACTAAAACTAACATAAATGAAGGTATTAAAACCTGTCCAGGCCACAGTGTCCTCATCTGTCAAATGTGGATAAGGATCCCACCTACCAGTGCATGCATTCAAGATTGTATAAGATGCCAGATACTAGTAACATTTTGCTCCTAACATTATGTATCTTTTCCATCTGCTGTACATATTAAGTCCTGCTTAACCCAACTGTTAGCAGAAAACCCTCTTAAAAACAAGAAGAAGAAGAAGAAATCCCTCTTGATTGCTAGTCTTTATTAATATATTCAAAGCACCATATTGAACATAACCCCTTACTATAATTTAATCTAGTGGGGGTCCTTCAGAATTTGACTATTAATGGTCTCGTATTTAGTGTCATTCCTTGATAAATTACACGTAGATGAAATAGTCCCTAATTATCAGTTCCTGCCACAGATCACTCAATGCAGGGCTCGAAAAGCATGACTGACCCATTTCGTTTAAGGTTGCTAGTTGACTGACATGTGTCATTTGTCCATAGTGACATTTGGATCATAGACTCTCAGGAATTTTATGAATTCAAGTAGTACTGCTATGGGGAATCTTGCCCAAGCTACTAGCTATCGTAACGACATTATAATAATATTCTGTACTTCTCTAGGGTCTTTGTCAACTTGCTGAAGGGGCCTTAAATGTCATCTGCCTTCAGTGCCCAGAGCAACAAGGAGGAGCCTGTTACCATTTGGAAGAAAAGGAAATTGTGAATGAGTCCACACGTTCTTCAAAGTGGAAAGACAGCAGCCTTTGCAAAGATCACTTTTCCATTTCAAAGCCTGCTCTATTTCTGAGCCGAATCCCAGCCTTCCTGGGACCTGTCTTCACCCAAGACTTCACCTGTCCTCTGCCCTAAGACTTTTATCTGTATATGTGATTCCAAGGAACATAATTCACCTCTCAATCCAATTTAAGGGCTCTGCACTCATATTTTACTCAAAAATCTACTGACTCATTCATTCATTCATTCATTCATTCATTCATTCATTCAAAATGCTCACCAGGCAGGCCTATGAAGGTAAGTAGCAGTCTCTAAGTAGGGAAATTGAGGCAGGGGGCCAGCAGGTGGCATGGTGATTAAAAGCACTGGACTTCCACATGGCTGACCACGGTAGCTTGCTTTCTCACTTTCCCTTCCTCTCTCTTTCTCTCTCTGGTGAACACACATGTCCTATAGCAAATTAAATAAACAATAAATAAACAAACTTAAATAACTCTTTTTATAAAAAGAAGCAGAAGAAATGGAGGCAGAAGACACAGGTTGTCAGGCCAGGACCTGACTACCAGAAGTTTGGAATCTGAGTAATGTTATGTGAGCACACACATAACCACACCACCACAGGGAAGACGCAGTACCCGAAAGACATTCTTCAGGTTGGCTGACGGCCACGCCATGACCTCCAGGGTTACTTTGTGTTAACTGTTGTGTTTCTGAGCCTGTACTTCACCCCACATACTATGAATTATAACTCATAGATCAGGGATGAGCAAGAAACGAGAAACCGAACGGAGAGAGAAGAAGGCATCAACCTCATCTTAATAAAGCTGGGAAGATAAGAAGGGAAGAGCGCGGGATCTTAGGACTAAGGCGTGATCAGTAAGTACTATCTGTGCTAGGAATATTATAAATAATTATACTACTCCTTAATATTATTACTTTTATTTTTAGGTTTTTCCATAGGGCGCATATGCACTCACCAAAGACAGGCAGACAGAAAGTGAGAAATCACCCCCATGCCTCAATCCCTTCTCCTCTTAAGATTCTAGACAGACAGACAGACAGACACACACACACACACACACACACCCCTACCCAGTGTACTTTTCAATGTGCTGGATCTGGGACTTGAACCATGGTTGGCCACATGGGAATTCAGCGCCTTAACTACCATGCCACATGCTGGCCCTGTTTATGTTCTCATTACTAATGCAGTGGAATCAGGTAGTGAGGCCACAGTAGTGCAAAGCGCTGCAGTTCTAGACCCACACAGGAGGGTTCTGGGTTCACACTCAAGGTCTCCGTGTACATGCCCCCTCGTGCACACTTGCCCATGGTCCAGGCTGGCTGAGGTTGAAGATGGATCACAGCATGGAGCTCCTGATGGGAGACTGTCTGTCTCTCTTTTTGTCTCTCTTTTATAAAATAAATAAATAACCTTTAAATCATAATGAAATGAGCATTGATGAAATAGAAAGAGTCCTGCAAATCCACCCAGCCACGTCTCCTCTCTTGGGGAGGCTCTTTACTCTAGAATCGCCAGCCTGGCCACCGCCTCCGCCATGCCCCTGCATTTTAATTCCACCAGAAAGCCTCAGAGGCTTCCGGATGCCAGGCAGCTGCTCTCGGGTCCCTTGCTTACTCAAACCGTGAACCACTGTGACTGTGTTGATCAAGGACATGCCACCAGTTGCTGTGATTGGTGACAGATTTTAATTTCCTGCCACCAGCCTTCTGGAAACACAAGCCTATCCAGCCTCCTGAACAGCACGCACAGCTCTTGCAGGCTGGACACGGAAGCGCGAGGAAGAGGGCTAAGCTCAGCCAGTCCCCAGCCCTCGCCCGTGAGCACTTGGTGTGCCCATCCCTGGGTTAGACAGCACAGGGCGTGCAAAGCCCTTCCAACTGGCATCTGCCCCCGAGTGCTTTTCAGTGTACATAAAATATTTAGGAAATTATCTCAGAGGGTATGGTGTCACGTGCTGCTTCCTGGAGCTCAGAGAACTGTGCAATGAATAGTAAGAAGGAGTGGTCTAGATGTGAATGTGCAAGTAGCAATAAAAAGAGAAGGTACCAGAAGAGACTGTGTGTGTCTCTTTCCAGGGCCAGACTCAGAGCCCAGCAGGCAGAAGCACTGAAGGTAGGTGCTTATTTCCAGGAGAGAAAAATGCTCAGCTTTGGAACCAGCAGTTAGTGTAATGGCTATGTCACTGAACTCCCATGTAGTCGACCAGAGTTCAAGTCCCGGACGCGGTGGCTTAAACTCACGCCGGATGCGTGTGTGAGCGTGCCCAAGATCCTGAGAGGAGAATAGAGAAGGGATTGCGGCATGGCCACTCCCCCTAGGAGGTGATTTCTCGCTTTCAACCTCTCTGTCTCTGTCTTTCTGGCAAGCGCACATGCCATATAGCAAAAAAAACCTCTCAAAAAAAAAAAATGCTCAGCTTTGTGAGTGACAGCCCAGAGTCTCCAAGATTATAGAGTCAAAAATAATTAGATTGAGGGGTCTGCAGGTGGTGTGATGGTTAAGGGCACTGGACTCCCACATGGCTGACCATGGTTCGAGTCCCAGAACTGGAGGCTTGATTTCTCTCTCCTCCCTTCTTTCTCCCTCCCTAAACAAATGAAAATAAAGTTAAATAAAATAATTTAAAAAATAATTAGATGAATTCTTACTAATTCTAAGACAATGTGTATCTTCTGAAATTGTCCTATTGCCAGCTAAACCCAGGTCTTCTCTGGCTTCGTGTTTTCTGCCTCTAACCCTGCCCGTTTGACGTCACTAATGGTTTCGCTGATGGCACATCGTGACGGAATAAATATTGTCACTCAGGCCTCAGATGTATTCGCCTACAGGTAGCTGAGCCCAGCTCCTGCCCTCCTGTCTCTGTCCAAAGCAGCAGCAGCCTTTTCAGACAGGAGACCAGCTCCTCCCTCTGCTCACAACAGTGTCTAGAATGTTCCTGGCATGCCCCTACAACTCATCATGGACTAGGTGTTGATGTTCTATTCCCAGGTAGTCACATATTTTTCATGCTGGGAAAGAACAAAGTACCCCAGAGGAGGCTTGAGAGCCAACTGGAAAAATGGAAAAATGAAAAATAATAATAACAATAAAAAACATCTTCTGACTCTTCCTTGCTGTGTTCCTCTGTCTTTCTGTCATACTTGGCTTTTCTCTGTCTCCCTCTGTCTCTGGTTCTCTCCTCTGCCAAGACCTCTCTCCTAGTCTCTTGTAGTTTCTTAGGTCCATTGTCAACGTCAACTGTGATGCCACAGCCAGGAGTCCCCTGCCAGCAAATTGCCATCCAGGCCCTCACGCAACCACTGATATTAGAGGCGGCTCTGCTGTCCTCATGAGGATGATGGTCAGGCAGGCTGGGTCAGTCCCCTCTGCCCTGCTGAGTTAACCACACCGCTGGAGAGCCCCGTGGTGAGAGAGGATGCGATGCTGCAACCTCGAGCCACCTGGGGAATGTGCCGGCTTCAGTCTTAAGCCACTGGCAAAAGGATGCAGACCCTGTTAGCTTCCACACCGCACATCCACTGGGGGCAAACCAGGTCAGAGTCCATCTCGATTTTAGATTGGAAAGGCACTTTGGCCAATGGAGTCAACACTGAAGCCCTCTCCAGCTCGGCTAGAGGAGCCTTTGTTTGTTTGCTTGTTTTGGAGATTTTTGCTATAGGGTGCATGTGCTCCCTGGACAGAGAGACAGAAAGTGAGAAATTACCCCCCAGGGGGGATGTTCACACAGCAATCCCTTCTTCTCCATTCTCCCCTCAGGGTCTTGGGCACACATGTACAAACGTCCAGCATAAGTTTCAAGCCACAGGGTCCAGGACTTGAACCGTGGTCGGCCATGTGGGAGTCTAGTGACATAACCATTATGCCATCTGCTGGCCCAGATAAAGTATTTATATTCTCCCAGTTTCTCCTTCTTAGAACTAAGAAAAACATAATAGAACCAACAAGCAGAAGGAGGCTCTGCAGGTGCATGGAACACAGACAGCTCAGGGCCTTCCACTTGAGGAACGACACAGCAGCGTGTCCCATTCCCTGGGTTTCTTTATTACCACCCCTAGATCCCAGACAGGGCCCTTCAGAAGTCTCAGATCCCCCAGCAAATGCAGACAAACAAAAAGCTCCAAGCAAAGCCCATTTCTTCCCACCCCCAAAGGATCATGAAAAGGGGATCCAAGGACAGAAAACCGTTTTGGCAGTAACAGCACTGCTCAAATCAAGCTCCAGCAGAAAACCTGTGATCTCTCAACACAACCGATAGGCGCTGGGCTTCCACTGCTCGCCCCTCCCAGCCCACACTATGTAACAGGTGCAACACAGCAATTCCCTGCCAGGGTAGGGACAGCAGGGCTTGGGAAAGCTGAACCCACCCAACATCAACAAGCCTGATGATGGTGATTGAAGTCGGGGCTCCCCTGCCCTCTCCCTTCAAATGGGGAAGGGTCCAGATGTTGAGCTGAGCACTCTCCACCCAGGCCAGGTGTTGGCTGGGCCTCTTGGTGGTGCGATCAGTCGTACGCCGAACCGCATAGTCACATCTGGCATCAAGGAAACAGCAAGGAGTTGCAAAGCAAAGCTAGTCAGCACTCCATGATCCTCTCTCAGGTATCTGCAGGACTCAGCAAAGACCTAAGCCTCCACCCCACTGCTGTGAGTGAAAGACAGCAGGCAAGGCCAGTTGGAAATCTGTTTTTCCTCCCTCTTTCCCAATGTCATCAGCACCCAGCAGGGACCTGAGCTTCCACTCTCAGCTCACAGCAACAATACAGAGAGGCAGTGGATGACAGAGAAGCCATGCAGGCAGCTCTATGCCTTGTAACCTGAGCCCTTCCAGAGAGGACCAAGAGAAGGGCCTCTGGGAGGTGCATGCCAGTCTAATTGGTAGATTCAAGAAAGGTGAAGTTGATCTTATCTAAGATCAACAAGCGAGATTTGGTGTCTAAGGAGCTTTCCGATGGGATATTCATTTGATTCAATTGAACAGCACAGCTACTGGGGGCTAGGTGCTTGAAATTCAGAGTAAAAGATGCCTTCTATGTTTTCCAGATCTCATTGTCGTAGGAGCCAGAGAGGCAGGTAAACCATCAGTGGAGTACCCTCAGAAGAACCCTGCAATCCAGACCTGTACAAGATACAGCTAGCGGGGAAGAGGAGCCCGTGACCTAGAAAGAGGATTCAGAGAAGGGTTCATGATGAAGCTGCAAGGGGAAAATTACTTGTCAAAGGTCTGCATGAATGGGTGGGAATTACCAGGTGAAAACGGTGAAGACACTTTGTAGCCAGACGATAAATAGGAGGTGCTGGTTCTGTGTTTCTACGTTGGGGGAGGAAATGATCACTCCCTGTAAGCACACGTGCATTGAGCCTTCTGACTGCTGACCCCTGGCTGTGACTTCCTGGACCCATGTTGCTGCTTCTCCTTCCTTCTCACTTCCATACCTCAGGGGATCTGACAAGGCGCTATCAGGTCTCACTCCAAAGCCGGAGACTGCCCTTGGCTGTCTGCGCTTTGGAAGGCTAGATAGAAGATGCCCTATCTTAACCATCCTCACCTGCTGTTAGGGTCAGCACCCAGGCCTTTTCTCTTAGAGACCAGAAAGCCTTTTATTCAAGGCTGGATTCCTGCTTCCCTGGGCTGCATTCCCAGCCCACCCCCCTCCTGCTTATACTCCTTGCCTGTTTAATGCTGGGAACCTAGGGGCATTTCTGTAGGATACAGACGGAAAAAAGCTCAAGGCGAGGTCTCTATTCTGGAAGTCCTCTAATCTGTTCCACTGCCCAAGTAAATCCTACCTCCTGTCTGAGATCTCCCTCACTCAAACAAAAGTCTGCATTTTTCACAGAGCACTCGGTCGCTTAATGAAACCCTGAGTCCATTATGTCTTGTCACCGAAAGTGAATTCTGACAATGGCTGAAAAACTTCCTGGAGAGATGACAGTGCATATGTCTAAGTCTTTAAGAGACAATTGTGTGTGGTCAGACAGAGCTTTGTGGATTGGCGGGGGGGGAGGGGAAGAGGGCTCCGTTACTCTTTTTTTGGGAAAGAGGCATCTGTCACTCTTACTCTTTTTCCTGCTGCTGTGACCCACTTGGAAAAAATGCAAGGGGGAGCATGAGGACATCCTCCAAGCACAGAGAAAAAGCCAACGCAATGTGTTTTCATTAGGGGTTCTCCTAAGTTTTGTAATCAGAAATATGACATCCAGAAAGCATGCGAATTTTTGCACGTATTTTCATATATTAAGGTATAGTATTGCATAGCATATAGTATTGCATATTGTTTTTCATCTGTTTTCCTCTTCTCTAAAATTGCAAGACTAATACTATCTTCTGTAGACGCTCCATGTGAAAATTGAATGAGCTAGTAGATGCTAAGGATAATGGTATCTCAAATAAGCATTGTCATTGTTATTATTGGTATTGCCAATTTCATGTAATAGTAATCCATTATGCTCATAAAAGACCTTGTACTGAAAATTTCCATGTTCACTGCTGGTGAAAAAATGGTTATTACTGTGTATCTCCATTTATAGGGTATCAGCGAAGTTTACTGATTAGCCTCAGGGCTCAGGCTAGGAACGCGTAAGCTGGGAAGGGAGAAAGTGGTTAAGAGCTTGGCTTTTGGTTTTAGACCACAGAGATCTGAATCTTAGTTTCCTTGCTCTTTACAATGCTACACCAGCCTCTCTACCCAGCAGCTCTTCACTTTTAAAATAGTTTCTTATTTTATAGATTGTTGTGTGGTTCACATAACATCACTGATGAAAAGTACTTAGAGCTATGTCCAGCCTGTAGCATGTGCTTAAGAGCCTTTAACAGCTATCATGAGCTAAGGCTGTCTGAGTCCAGAACTCTTTCTGCTGCCTAAGTCTGAACAGCACACTTCAGAATCTGAAAGTAAAACTTAACCGGGAATTGGTATGTAAGTCTACTGGCACATAACAAGTGGTAAGAGTAGGCACTAAGTATACATGGAACTAGGCCAGCAGGTGGTGTGGTGGTTAAGGCTGTGGAATTCCCACATGGTTGACCACAGTTCGAGTCCGGGACCTCGCAGCTTATTTTCTATCTCTTTCTCTGGAAGATTCATATGAAAAAATAATAATAATAAATAATTCTTAAAAAAAAATAAAATAAGTATGCATGGAACACAGATGGATACCCAGAGGGCATACATGCTCACTGGAAACAGACAGAGGGGAAAATGCAAAACCATGACAGGAATGGTCATGCTACAACCCCTTCCCCTCCATTTTGCCCTCCTTTGAGGATTTTGGGCATGCATACACACACACCTGGCATATTTCTCAAGCTACCAGGTCTGGGACTTGAACCACACAGTTGGCCATATGGAATCCATTCATCTTAAGCATCACACTACGGGCTGGCCTGTAAAGTCTATTTTTAAGCAAGGGAAAATAGATTCAAATACCATGCCGGGAAGTATTCTACACTCCCACAGAGTTCAAAAATATGGCTGATTCCTTTTAAATACATGATCAAATAGACATAAAGGACTAAGGAGGAATTTCAGCTACTCAAGCACTGCTCGAAGCCCAGTTCTGCTAGAAGCAGGATATCTTGTAAGTCCTTGTCATAGTTCATTGATAACTGGATTATTCTCTCAGAAAAAACAAGGACATAATGGGGATAGGAGAAACAGAGGAATTATGATTCCAGGAACTGTTTGGTGATTCAGGAGACACAAGATGCAGAAAGAAAGTAGCCAGAAATCTTTATTTTTTTTATGTAATAGAACACATATTCTCCAAGCGTACCACTTAATAGTTTGCATCTGTTTTTTGCCATGGGGTCCTTATGCTCGCTAGAGAAGCACAGAGAGAAGGAAAGTAAGAAATCAGCCCTCAGGGGGGATGGCCATGCCACAATCCCTTCTCCTCCATTTTCCTCTCAGGATCTTAGGTGCTTGCTCTCAGAATCTTAGGTGCACGCACACACACACACACACACACACACACACACACACACACACGTGCCCAGTGTGATTTTCAAGCCACCAGGTCCAGGATTTGAACCTCAGTTGGTCATGCAAGAGTCCAGCACCTTAATCACCTCACCACCTACCGGCCCCTTATTTTCCTTTTTTAAAAAAGAGATAAAATGCATCTATTTATTTTTAGAAGTAAATGAAATAATGCATGTAACAAAAACCTAGCACATGGACTGACATAGGATGCTCAAGAAAATATTAAATTATTTGTCTTGAGTTCAAAATCACAGGAATTCTGTACCAGTCGGAAATCCAAGAGAACACAGCACTCAACAGGGATTTCTAACAAGTGAAATCATAATTATGGAGTCAACGAGAAAGGAAATGCTGCTAAAGAACAGTGGCTTGAGGGGCCAGCAAGTGGCGTTGTGGGTAAGGCCCTGGTCACCCACATGGCCAACTACAGTTCAAGCCCCAACCTGGCAGCTTGCTTAGTCACTTTCCCTCTCTCTCTCTAACCAAATTTAAAAAATAATAATAAATAAAATTGAATAATTATTTATTTAAAAAAAGAAGTGTGGTCTTAAGAAAGGTCTCTGTGAAGTCCAAATGACAAAACAGACAAAGATAAAAACATGGACTGAAGGGCATATGAGCAAGGAGAGACATAAAGCAAGTGTAGAACAATCCCAGGGAGATGCCATGTTTGGGGCTGAACCCCAGAAAACGGATACTCTCAAAGATACTGCCAACGGCCAGTGGGGAGTCTGAAGATTCATCTGTGTGAGGGGTTGAAAAAGGAAGCGACAGGTACCCTTCCTGTATGGAGACGGTGTGTGTGCGTGTGTGTATAGGTGTGTATATATGTGTGTATATATGCGCATGTGTGTATACATGTATGTATACATTTATATGTATAGGTGTGTGTGTGTGTGTGTGTGTGTATATATATATATATATCTTCTAGAGGGTTTTGCTTTAGGGCATGTGCACACACCAGACAGAAAGAGTAAGAGGCAAAGTGAGAAATCACCCCCAGAAGGATGGCCATGCTGCAACCCCTTCTCCTCCACTCTCTTCTCAGGATTTTGGGTATGCACCCCCATGTGCCCAGAATGAGTTTCAAGCTGCCAGGTCCAGGACTCAAACCATGGTCAACTATATGAGAGTCCAGTAGCATTGTGCCTTAACCACTCTGCTACCTATCTACTTGAACTAGTGTAATTTTCAAACCTCTAAGCCTAGGACTCAAACCAAGCAGTTGGTCATGTGGGATCCAGGTGCTTTCACCTCCATCCCATCTGCTTATTTTTAATACTTTGTAATATTATGAAAAATTTCAAACACACAAAAGTAGAGTGAGGACCCATGGAACTCTTGAGTGGAATGTCATGCTTTTCCTATACTCATTTTTCCTCTTCCCATTAGATTAGTGAGAAGCAAATACTAATCTGTGAATAATTCAGGATGTATCTCTAAAAGTTAGGCTTTTGTTAAAAACATAACCCCAAAGCATTTTCACATCTGCAAACCTTCACAATAATTTTTTTTTCCTTTTTTTGGAGAGTTTTTTTTTTTTTTTTTTTGCTATAGGGCACGTGCACTCACCAGAAAGACAGAAAGAGACAGAAAGTGAGAAATCATCTCCCAGGGGGAATGGACAAGCCACAATCCCTTCTCCTCCATTCTCCTCTTGGGATCTTGGGCACACACGTACACGTGCCCGGCATGAGTTTAAGCTACAGGGTCCGGGACTCGAACCACAGTTGACTACATGGGAGTTCAGCGACACATCCATTATGCCAAGTGCTGGTCCCAAAACCTTCACAATAATTTTGTAACAGCATCAACTATCTGCATCAGCATGCACATGTGTTCTATTATCTAATTTATGTTTTCACCATTTTCCTTTGGAGTCAGTATTCAAACTCAGTGTTCAATCAAGATCTATTCATTCTATTTCTTTAATGTTGCCTAAGGTTTTACGGGAGGGTGGATTTCTTTTCAGACCCTTCTGTATTGTCTAAGGACAATATTTAGTATCAGGTTTATTTTTTACGAGAGAGAGAAACACAGAGATAAAGAGACAGGAAGACAGACACAAGCAACAGGGTGTCCATGCCATGATCCACACCCAGGTTCAGCAAATAGATACAGAGATCATAGTTCATGACTAGTGGGTGGGGTGGAAGTCAGACTCTGTGTCCTTCTCTGACACAACACAATGGGAAAAGTTCATTTCTCCCTGGTGTGAATGAATGTACCCATTGCTGACTGGGCTTTCTCTGTTACCATCCTTGTGGGGTTCTTGGGCAAGAGTGGAGGTCAAGGTTCTCACTTGACTAGTCTGGTAAGGGCAAAGATGAGAGTAAGTAATCTCATCGAAAGATGCGATACACTTTCTCGGTGGTATTTGGCAGATCTTGCTAGCTGGCTCCTTCCCTATTTCTTTTGGCCACCAGAAAAAGAAAAAAAAAAAAAAAGGGATTGGGGGGGCTTTGTTGTCTGTATCCACTGGCACTTTCAAGTTACTCTCTTGTTTCACTCCAAATCTAAGAGTACATGAGGCAAAAGGAGAGCCCACAGAACTCCCCAATACTGTTGCCGTGGTCCTGAGGTCACCAGCCAGGCTCCTTCCTTAAGACTTTCTAGATGCAGTGTCTCAGGTTTGCTTTACATATGATGTTCAGGGTTTTTAGTTGGACTCAGGAGAATAAATAGAAAAACTGCATCTTTCATGTATCCCTAGAAACAAAAATCTGATTTTTTTTTTGTTTTTGATGCCAACAATGTCCAATAGTTGGTCAAAGGGAGGATCTTGATGTTGATTCCCATCTCCTTTTGAAGTTATCCAAGGAGTCTTTGAAAGTATCCTCGCTTTCTGGCTTTGTAAAGGGCTCCAGGCTTACCATCTTTCTTTCTTTCTTTCTTTCTTTCTTTCTTTCTTTCTTTCTTTCTTTCTTTCTTTCTTTCTTTCTTCTTCTTCTTCTTTTTTTTTAGAATTATTTTAACTGTGTTTATTTAGTTAATTTGACCAGAGAGGGACAGAGTGAGTAAGAGTGTGAGTGAGAGAGAGGGAGGGAAAGTGAGAAAGCAAGCCACCAGGTCTTATAACCAGTGGTAAAGCATACGTATGCAAATGAATGTGTTTTAAAATAATAATACCCGTATTATTACGGGCAATGTGCTTATGGAAAGTAAGGGGGAGCATGTGTTTGTTTTTGTTTAGTGTTGCTTTTTGCCTTTCTGTTCTGTACTCTGGGTGTAGCACACAAATGATTTGAGATACATTCGAAATAATTCTGCTCTGCGTAGTTATGTCAAAAATGCTCCCAATGTGATAGACTTTACGGTTCATTAGTTTAATTTTGCTTTGAATGTTAGTGATGGCTTTATTTCCATTTTGGTTTGGTTTGATTTTATAATTTGGTAGACTATTACTTAGTTCCATTGTCAAATACACAAAATAAGGCAATTTAGAGACTTTGAGCTTCTGTCTCTGTTCCCTCCAACTTGTTTGCTGCATTCTGCTCATTTGGGGAGCTGATTCATGGCATAAAAAATCATGATACACAATAGGGTCTATTTCTGGATTTTCTCTTCTGTTTTATTAGGCTTTTGTTCTATTCATGCACCAATCCCCATTGTTTTCCTTGTAAAGGTTGAATAGAATGTTCTAATACCTTGTTGGGCTAACGCCTTTCCCTTGTTCTTTTTTTTTTTTTTCCCCTCCAGAAGAGCTTGTCTTGCGTGTTTATTTTGCTAAGTACATTTAGAATCAGACTTGACTAGCTTTTGAAAGAAATCTAATGGTATTGAAATGATTAGGTATTAAATTAAGAAATTAGATTATGGATGTATTTTTGCAGACATACCCAACAAAATTTCCAGAAAAATCAGATGTGAGATGTGAGAGAAGAAGAGTTCACGATAAACCCAAAGTATTCAACATGAGAACATTGAAGAGCTGAGTACTCGTCTTCTGAGATAGGGTCAGCGACGGGTAGCAACAAGACCTGGAACAAAAGTCATGAGTGTGGGGCCAGCAGGTGGCATGGAGGTTAAGGTACTGGATCCCACAAGGCCAACTGCATGGTTCAAGTCCCAGACCTGGTGACTTGAAAATCATGCCAGGCATGCCCAAAATCCCAAGAAGAAAATGGAGGAGAACAGATTGCAGCATGGCCACCCCCTCTGGAGGACAGATAATTTCTCACTTTCCCTCTCTGTTAAGAGCCTGTGCCGTACAGCAAAAACTAGGAAGTCCTGAGTGTAATTTTAGGTTTGTTAGGCTTGAGAGTCCTGTCATAGATCTAATTAGAAATGTGAAGCAAGCAGCTGGAATCACAAATCTAGACCTGAGGGTAAAGGTCACAGCTGCAGATATAAATTGTGGAGTTCCTGTCAAGAAGTTAATATTCAAAATCAGGCAACTGCTGATATCGCCAAGAGAAGGAGTGATGGAAAGAAACTGAATCCCTGACCAAAGGGACTCTCTTGTTCTTTGGAGAGCAAAGTAATTGAGAAACAAATGAAGGAGTCTAGAAGAATGTTGAATCAAAGGTGAGACAAATGATGGATCAAAACCACAACATGGGTGGGACCAGCAGTTAGTGTAATGGCTATGTTGCTGGACTCCCATGTAGTCACCTGCGGTTCGCGTCCCGGACATGGTGGCTAAAAACTCACGCCGGATGCGTGTGCGTGCATGCCCGAGATCCCGAGAGGAGAATGTAGGAGAAGGGACTGCGGCGTGGCCATCCCCTCTGGGGGGTGATTTCTCGCTTTCTGTCTCTCTCTGTCTGTCTGGTCAGTGCACGTGCCCTATAGCAAAAACCTCTCCCCCCCTCCAAAAAAAAAAAACATGGGGACCAGCAGATGGTTTAATGCTTTTATCAGTTGACTCCCATGTAATCGAATCCTGGACCTGACTGCTTCAAACTCATGCAGGGCCTATATGCATGCATGCCCAAAATACCGAGAGGAGAATGAAGGAGAAGGGATTGCAGTGTGGCCATGCCCCTTAGGGGGTGATTTCTTGCTTTCTGTGTCTCTCTCTCTCCTACAAGCACATGTGCCTTATAGCAAATATTACTTTTTTTTTTTCTTTTTTTTTTTGGAGAGATTTTCACTGTAGGGCGCGTGCGCTCGCCAGACAGACAGAGAGAGACATAGAGACAAAAAGCGAGAAATCACCCCCCAGGGGGGATGGTCACGCCGCAATCCCTTCTCCTCCATTCTCCTCTCGGGATCTTGGGCACGCACGCACACGCGCCCGGTGTGAGTTTTAAGCCACCGGGTCCGGGACACGAACCGCGGTAGACTACGTGGGAATCCAGCGACATAGCCATTACGCTAACTGCTGGTTCCCAATATTACTTTCTTAAACACACACACACACACACCCCATAGGGAGGGAGAAGAGAGAGAAAGAGGGAGAGACAGATTGACTGAGTAGTACAAGAAGTGGCAACAAGGAAGGAAAAGCTATAGACTGACTTCGTAATTTGAAGTCTAAGCAGAATCAAGGCTCACAAGAGGCTCAGTCCAGGTCTACATGCCCAAGGGATATGCAGATAGGGGTAATATTTTGTACCCACTGGTGGTAATTACCTCCCACTGTGTCATTGCCATTTTTTCCTCAACATCCCTTCATCTTTGTATCACTTCATTCACTACAAATGCCCTAGACAAAAGTACACAATTGGTCATGCATACATCACAGGCCTCAACCCTCGTTTCCAGGCAATACTGAGAGGAGAAAGCTCTCCCTGTGACCTCGGCTGTGGGAGACAAGGTACCACTCTCCGGCGATAATAGCAAAAGAGAGATTCTTCAAAAATAAGTTCAAATGGCGGACAGCCAAATTTACACAAGATGGAATAATCTGTAGATGCGGTAAGTCTCAATTAGTGAATCCTGAGGAATGAAGAAGAGTGGACCAAACATGGAGGCCTGAGACTTCATTTTAATCCTTATTTCTCTCAAACAGCAAAGGGAGAATTCTGGAAGTCGTCAGCTAACGAACTTGAGAGTGTTGGAAGCAAGAAATAGGCTTAGTTGAGGAATCCAGACTGAACAGAATCCAGGTCAGAAAGGGTGTTGGTCAGGCAATCGTCTGAAAGAGCCGATTAAATGGCCGACATGTTACCAGTGAAATATTGTAATGCACATGAGCTAATGCATTAGGTATGGGATTATAATTCAAAGAGATCTTAAAAACTTGGAAACCTGGGCAAAAATATACTGGAATACATGGGGCAAATGTAAAATATTACACGTAGGCTCACAAAAGGAATTGCTGTCCTCGAAGGTGGCATAGCTTAAGACTCCGAAATTTTACAGTATCAAGGACCTGAAAGATCATGTAGTCCAGTGGACTCATTTGCTAAGAATATTAACTTGAAGCCCAGAAAATGGTAAGGACTCCCCCAAGGACTCACAGCAAACTAGTAGTAGACTTGGAATGACCACTTTAGTCTTATATAAATTCCCTTGAAAGACTTAACAATGACCCTGGAGTACCTTTAATTTGGCCCGTTCCTATGAAAATAATTTGACAAAGCAGGTACAACCACGTGTCTAACAGGTGCCAATAATATTCCGCAGCTGCTAAAATACAACACAAATTAGTCTGTGTTAAAAAAAGCACAGGGTCCAGAACTGGGGATGAATGGTGTTATATTGGGTTGGCCTCATAGCCTAGCAGTTAAGAGAGTCAGGCTCTGCCTTGGCTGATCACAGTTCAAGTCCCAACCCTGGTAATGTTAAAAAATAAATAAATAAAATGCCAGGTGCATGTGCATACATGCCTAAAATCTCAACAGGGTGGAGAAATGGAGAAGAAGGAATTACAATGACTCTACACCCCAACAAGAATGCTTTCTTCCTTCGCTTTCTCTCTGGCACATAGACCCTGGCAAGTAAAAATGTAATGATAAATGTTTAAATAAATAAATAAATAGTGCTGCCTGTGTGGGGACACGTTTAAGAGAGAGAACCTGAGGTGTGGGGACATGCTCTGAGCAAACACCATCTGCTCTTTTGGGGTTTGGCAGAACCTGGTAACTTGTCTTTCCCTGAGCTTGGCTGCAGACAGAGCAAGGGTGGAAATTACTAAGGGCCTTCCAATAGACACATCTGATGGACTTCAAGAAACATCTTGACCCCAATTAGTAAAGTCCAATCCCTGCTCTGCATCTGAAAGGTTCTTCAGCCTTCTCTGGGTGTGGTGGTGCACTCCTTATGGAGAAGTTCTGTAGCTCCTTCCCCACACCTAAAAGCTAGTTCTCTGCATTAGAAAAGAAGATGAGACTCTCTCTTGGTGGGATTATCCTCAAGGGATACACCTGGCCTGTTATGACTAAACTCTTATAGATTTGTTAACTGCTTCTTATTGTTTGCAACCTGGGAACCAATCTATGAAGTGTCATGAAACATTCATGTGCAATGTCTCCTTGTACTATAAATAAAGAAGCCCAGTTTGTCTGGGTGGCCCAAGCGACTCAAGCAGCTCAAGCAGCGGCTCAGCTGCGGCACAAGTTGCTTGGGCTACCTAGGCTCAGGCTGCCTGTGTCCATTTCTACTCTATCCCTTTGTCTCATTCTTTCCAATTCCCCAGTCCTGGCAAGGTGGAGGGCTTTCTCTTTCTCATCCTCTTTCTCTTCCTCACCAGCAGCCCCCTGATCATGCTTCAGCCAGACCCAAGCCCTGGGGAGTCCAGGACGCCGACACTGCCTGTTCTTCCCAGGTCAGTCCTTCCTGGAGGACTGTGCTTGTTTGTATCCATCACACTTAAAGAGGGATTCTGGGTAACCAGAGGGAATCCAGAGGGGGATGTTGAAGGTTCTAGAACATGACTGCAGAGATGGCGGATGGAAATGTAGAAGGAAAAAAGAAGCAACTAAGAGAAGAGATGATAGTTGACCTCAAATACTGGGTTGTCATAAAAGTCATGACATATTTTTGCATAGAAAACCAGAAAAAAATAAGCTTGACTTTTCCAACAACCCAATATATTAGGTAGTCAGGAAAGTCAGGAAGTTTTTTTTTTTATGCAAAAATGTATAATGACTTTCCCAACAACCCAATGTTAGGAACTCTTGTGAAAAGAAAGAAGGTTTTCTAGGTTACCCTGATGGCAGAACGAGGACCGTGGGCAGAAGTGACAGAGAAGAGGTGCACCACTTAGGAAGGAAGAGCACGAGACCCCGTGGATGGGGCTGTATAAATACCATCTCCTCTACTTATTCCATCAGTGAGGAATGCAGCGGTTAAGTAATTAAGATCCCTTTTAACTCCTAGTGTTTGTGATTCTCTTATTTCCTAAGGCGGACATTACGGTTTTTTTCCCATCCAATGTCAATGTCTTTGAAGTTAAGCTCATTATAATGTCTCAGAAAAGAGTGACCCTGTCTTACACTCTCTGTGGCCCTCACAGTGTCTGGAACAATGAAAGATACGTGAATAGTATCTTAGTATCAATAGCTGCTGGCTGATAGAGCCTTTGATGGTCTTCTATACTTTTTCTCCTCCTGTCATAATCATTGATCCTGATTTGCTTACCGCAGAGCAGCAAAGAGAAAACTGTTACGCACACACGTTAGGGTATTCTAAGAGGGTCTTTCAGGAAATACAAAGATTTGAGAAAAAGATTTTAACATTTACCTATTTGGGCAGAAGGATACTTACACATATACAGTTGCTGGAGAAAAAACAAAGGTTAACGTTAACTTCATACCTTTATTACACAAAGCAAAGTCTGGCATCATTTATGTATTTAACCTATTTCCTTTGCCCTGTATTTAATTTTTTTTTCTACATCCATTCTCTTTTAATGCTGAGATACATGCTATTACAATCAGATGAAAAGTTGTTCAGTTTGGAGGGCTGAGATGAGGGCAGATGAGGGCAGACTTAGGGCAGGGTTTCAGGCTCAGATATTGAGTCTAACCCTGACTCTTTCTAGCATGATTATGTTTGGGAAAGTGACTTCAATGCTAAGCCTCAGTTTCCTCAACCGAAAACCAGAAACAAGATTGCGTACTTCTACAAGTCGATGAGAGAATTCTGGTAGCGTCTAGAAAACCCCAGGCACTCATTAACATCAGTTCCCTTGTATCTGCCTTTGATATTTCTCTAACTAAGAGCCACTGCATGAAATTTCAAAGGCCCTTTGCTCTGTTGACATTGTCACTTCCAATTCCACTAGGGAACTTCCTACCTTTCCCAAGAAGGAAAATGCTGTGTTGATTTCATTTGCCAACCCTGTTTCATTGGTAGTGAGTGCTGAGAACACTACTTCAAGAGTTTCTAAGCCATCCAAGGCACTTTAGGAACGAACAGGAAAACTAGAATGGTGACCATGGGTATCAGAGTAAACAGCGGTCACAATAATCCGATATTTGCCACCCCTGCCTTCAGCATTAACGATGAAGAGAATAATTTTAAAAAAAAACAATAAAATCTGGATTCTAAGTCTAAATTTGCATTATGTTTCATTTATTGAAGTGACTTTGGTCTCAGTTTTCCTAACTACGGAAAGGATGAAACTGATGATGATGATGATGATGATAGTAATGATAGCAGCCCTATGTTTCATGGAAACATTGAGAATGATGGACGTGGAAGTATCTGGAAAGCCAAATGCCATTAACCAGGGCCAGCAGGGCACCATCAAGTGCATGACCTGAGGCAGCTTGGCAGAGAGCGGCCCAGGTGGGGAAATCTAAGCAGCCAGGAATGTCAAAAAGGAAGGAAAAAGAGACTGAGAGGGCAAAGCAAAGCAGGACCAAATCATTTTACTTCCTCAGTTTGCACAGAGGCCTCCTGAAGCTAGCATACCTCTTCAAACCGTGATGGTGAGGAATCACTGTAAAATAAAATCAAGGATTTTGCAAAAGGAAACATTACATCATTGCTGAATTAATAGGCTGCTTTTCTATTCTTCTCTTTTCTCACAGAAAGGAAATGTGGCCTGTGAGGGCTGAAGCTTCTACAACCATTTATCACCTCTAGGGACATTGCTACCCTTGCTGAAGAATTTGGCAGGCCTGGGTGGCAGACTCTTCCTTTTAAGGGAAGAATTAAAAGTAGGG
>NW_006203464.1:717591-722040 GCF_000334495.1 Tupaia belangeri chinensis | reverse complement strand
GCTGTTCCTGATAAATGGTGATAGAGGGTCAATTATTCAAACTATTTCATATTTATTAAGTCCCACCATTATGAACTGCCAAGCCATAGGGGTTGAAAAGGTGAATGATGCTTGTTATAGATGACGTCCAGAGAGATTTTATTTAGAGGTGAATTGGGGGCAGGTTGGATGAAGGAGGTGATATTCGAAGTGAGGAAATACATCTCAAGCCAAATGGCTACCCAAGCACATTGTGTAAAAGATTTGCCCACATGAACACCGTCAATCCAAAAGTGTCCAAAGTGAGATTGTGGGTATATGTGTGAATGTTTGTGTCTTTCTATACACGTACATGTGCAGTGCTGTGGTAAGGGGCTGTAGGAGAGTTGATAATGAGAATGAGAGACTTAAGGGAATCTCTAGAGAGATTGATTCAAGTCCTCTAAGCAGCTTACCAGGGATAGGAGAGAAACACAGAAAGCAAGGACCCCAAAACTCCACAGTCAACACTAGTATGGATTTGCAATATCACCTGCAATAACTGATTTATGACCGTGTTTATGGTCTGTAGTTATAGTTACCATAAATGCTAGTTCTGCTTCATTTCAACAGTTAGGACGTCATGGATTCATTGATGTTTTTCTTCTGGCCATCCATTTCTATTTCCATCATTCGTGAAGTCACATTTCTGTTCCCTTTGCCAATTGTCTCATTGTCTTGCTGTGCACTCAGGGATTAACCTTGCCCCAAGAAAGGTTTTGCTCTTACTAGTGTCCTGAGGGATAACCTGCAAGCCTTTGGAATGCTCTGCCTGATAGGACCTTCTGAGCACAGGGCCAATGAGTCTATGATGGCCCCATGTGTACGCAAAAAGGTCCCACCCACAGGCCCCTAAACTATCTGTCACTCTCCTACTGTCTTCCTCACTCTCCAAAGACAATCACAGACACCAAGGCTCAATGAGTTTATGAACTCTGAAGCATACTATCATTTATGACATGCCAGGAATGATGCATTATCTCATTTACACCTTTCAAGACCCCTGAATGGTAAGTCTTACACTACCTACTTTACAGTAAGGAATCTGAGGTTCAGAAAGAAATGATTTGTCCAAAACTACAGGTGATGTGGCAGAACTCAGGGATCCAGGTTGGCCCAATCTCACAATCTGGACTCACAGTGGTGCTGGGTGGCCTCACAGGAGGCTCCTACTCACTTATGGACTTACAAAAACTCAATTATTACATTGAATTCCAAGGAACTGGCTTTTGAGAGTAGGGGAAAATCCAGGTATAAACACTTAGTCTCTCTGCTTCAAGAATAAAGAAAGAATGTTCACTACCTCCAACCCACTGATCCCTCATTGAAGCGTCTATGAATAGCCACATGGTATCCATTATCAGACTTCATTATCTCCTGATAAAAAAAACTCTCTTGAGATCATTCTAGAAGCTGTATGTGGATGCAGCTCCCCACTACACTCTTCTCTGGAAACTTCCCCTATTAAAGTCTCTGCGGAACGGTTTGATCTCACACCACCATTTTGCTCAGTTTACAATTGGCCCTTTGAGTGGAGAGTCTACTCAAGAGGGTTTGTACCATACGCACAGGACAGCGAGGGGAACAGAGGGACAGCAACAGAGAATAATAACTAAGAGAATGAGAGGTCCCCAATGCCATTCCACTCAGTAAGGGTATAAGATTTCAGGGTTTTGAGACGACTGAGAGGAATCCACCACCCAGTCTGTATCATTTCCTGAGCACCTCTGAGACTTTCAGCATCTCACCAAGGGAAGGATCACACTTATGTTTAAGAAGTCTGTGTTTCCCCAAGTTTAGCTCCGAAAGGCCAATGACTGACTTTATCTCATACCCAGCTAAAGGAATCATAATCTAATCCCGTACGACAGGTCAATGTGGCCGGGTCTGACTTATTTCTAATAGAGGGCTTCTGACGAGATTGGCAGAGCCTACCTCCTGCCTCACAAGCAGACTGTAGAGCCTGACCTCCACACAGCTGGGACTCACTGCTTCACTGTGTTTGTCCAGGGGTGTGGTGACTGGCTCACTGAGGAACTGAACCACTCGGTTGTAGAAGACCCAGTTATAGGGTTATGTTCCAGGTTGGAGTTGTAGTCAGTACCATGAAAAGTCAAGTCCTGCAAGTACTAAAGATGTTGAGGAGCAAAATATAATAAAATAAAATAAATAAAATAAAATAAAATATACATATATATGTATATGTGTATATAAGTATGTGTGTATATATGTGTATGCATACATATATACATATACGTGTGTGTGTGTGTGTGTATATATATATATATATGTATATATATGAGTAGACCAAGGAAATGAAGCTGTAGAGAAGAATGGAAAAGAGCTAAAACTATATGAAAAAGAGGAATCACTACAGAATGAGAAGGAGCAAGAACAAGATTGGAAATGAGTCTTCTTGGTGGGTAATGGTTCCTGGTTAGGCGGCCTTCATCCCACGTCATGGCCCCTTTCTTTCCTTCCCCTTTTCCAGGCGGGTCCCTGGGTACAGGAACGATCAGTGTTCTGGACTGAGTCTCTGACACTCCCCCAGGTAGTCTAGCATATCCTCAGCAAATTCTGCCCTTTTCCTTCTATTCTAATGCCACACGGATAACCAAATTACAACACTCCTGATAGTCTGGAGCCCTGTGAGTAGTGAAAACCATGCCCCATTTCTAATTCCTTATTTTGATCTAGAATCAGAAGCCACTCACCAACTCTTGCTGTCACTTTCTCAGCACTATTCCAAAGCCCCAGTGGTGGCTCACTTTCACATGACAGTGACCCTGTTGGCCTCTCTAAAACCCCTTTCCCTCTCCTGTCCTCAGCCAAGCTACGTATGAACACCTAGTTGGAATTTCATGTTCAACCCACCTTCCCCTTCCATCTTTTTTCCTGCAAGGCTTATTCTGGTTCCTATGATGAGTATCTATTCCAGCTCAAACTCTTTCTCACTCTGGGTCAGGCGGGCCTTAATTTGCTTTTAAATCAGTATCACTTCAATTTTATCAGGTCATAGGAGTCATAGCTTTAAAATGCATGGGTATATATAGTGCCATCCCTTCCTTCCTTCCTTCCTTCCTTTCTTTCCTTTCTTTCTTTCTTTCAGGTTTTTGCCATAGGGTGGTTTTAGAAGGGAGGAGTGATAAGTTTGCTAAAGAGAATGTAAGAAAAACAATATGCACAAGAACATAGGTATTCGTTAGCTAAGTCTACCATAATGAAAACCATGAGACAACTTAGACCGCATCATTTCTCATGGCCCAGAGGCTAGGAGTCCCATATCAACAGTCAGTAAGTGTGGCCTTTCGGCTTGGTTTGCGGATGGCTGCCCTACTGCTGTGTCCTCACTTGGTCTTTTCTCGGTGTGTCTGTGGCTGGTGTCTCTCCACGTATCCACATTTCCTCTTCTTCTAAAGACATCAGTCAGATTGGATTAGGGCCCACTTTAAGGAACTCATCTTAGTTTAATCACCTCCTTTGAGAGGTGTCCTCACATATTGGGTCATTGGGAAAGTCATGATGCATTTTCACATAGAAACAAAGATTAAAACTTTCCTCATGACTTTTTCTTTTTTAGAAATAGATTTTTGCTGTTGGACATGTGCACTCATTGGAGAGACAGAAAGAGATAGAAAGCAAGAAATCCGCCCCCCCCCCCCCATGGCAGGGAAGGCTATGACACAATCCCTTCTCCTCTCAGGACTTCAGGCACGCACACACATGCACCTGCCATGAGTTTCAAGTTGTTGGGTCCAGGATTTGAAT
The DNA here is from genome assembly GCF_000334495.1 of Tupaia belangeri chinensis. NCBI lineage: Eukaryota > Metazoa > Chordata > Mammalia > Scandentia > Tupaiidae > Tupaia > Tupaia belangeri. The sequence goes on along the minus strand of NW_006203464.1, from coordinate 718,254 downwards.
CATGGTTGGTCATGTGGGAGTCAAGCGATCTAACCATTACACCATCTGCTGGTTCCCTCAACGACCTAATATATTCATACTCTAAAGTATTACAGGTTAAGACCTGAATGTATGAATCGAGGGGCATTTCAGTCCATATAATACACATGCAGACTGTAGTGAAGATTCTCCTAGGGCTGGCTCTGTAGCTTAATGGTTAAAGGAGCCAAGTACCAAATGGTTGACTATGGTTCAAATCCTGGTACCAGTGACTTGAAAAACACAGAGGGCACATGTGCATACATGGCCCAAATCCCAACAGGATGACAAAATGGAGGAGAAAGGATTGTGGTGTGACCATGCCCCAATGAGGGGTGCTTTCTTCTCCCTCTCTCTCTGCCAAGTGCCCATGCCCTTCGGCAATTACAAAAATATTCTCCTAGCTTCACAGTAATCCCGTGAAGTAAATCATTTTAATATCTAAAGTTCATGGTTTAAGAAAGTGAATGTTTAAAGCTGACATAATCTGCCCCGGGTCCACCAGCTAGATAGATGTAGCAGTCTTGAATTAAAACCTAGAACCTCGGACTCTAAATAGCTTACACTTCCTACCTCAAAACACTGCTATAAAGCAAAGGAACATGAGCAATCAATTCTGTGCAGGAAAAAACATAGATAAGAACT
>NW_006203464.1:711846-717580 GCF_000334495.1 Tupaia belangeri chinensis | reverse complement strand
TGTAAAATTTCGTCCCAACAGTAGGCCTCCAGTGAGAGGAGGAAAATCCACAGCCATACCTCATTTCTACACTAAATGAGTGACCAGAATTAACTTTCTCTGTTCCTATTTTAGCACTGAAGGAATTTAATAGCAATGAAATTCTCTTTCTCCTTTCCCCAGGGATTTTGAGGTCATCCAACAGAGATAACCCATTTTTTCTTTAAAGAATAAGATGTATTTAATTTTATTTATGTATTTATTATTAATTTGCTATAGGACACATGCACTTGCCAGAGAGAGGGAAAGTGTGACATCAAGCCACCAGGTCCAGAACTCGAATGGCGGTCAACCATGTGGGTGTCCAGCGCCTCAACCACTGCATCACCTACTGGTATCCAGAAATAGAACTTTTAAAATTTTTGTATAATTGACCTTTGAACAAGAGGGGTTAAGGATGCCATCTCCCCACTCAGTTGAAAACCCACATGTAACTTTTGACTTCTCAAGAACTTAACTACTAAGAGCCTACATCAGCCAGAAGTCTTACCAATATCAGAAAGAGAGAGTGTATTATGTATGTGTGTTCCATACTGCTCTTACTATAAAGCAAGCTAGAGAAAAAAGTTGTTATTAAGAAATCATAACAAGGAGAAAATATATTTATAATACTATACTGTGTTTTCCAACTTATTTATGGGAAAAAAAATGTTTGTATAAATTACCCGCACAGTTCAAACCTGTGCTGAGGGTCAAATGTTTAATGAAAACCCATAAATACAACAAAGTAAAAATTATAATACACTAACTATTCATATCTACCAAGATTCAACAATTTTAAGGTTTTGCCACGGGGCCAGCAGGTGACGTGGTGGTTAAGGTTGCTGGATTTCCACATGGTTGACCAGTTTGAGTCCTGGACCTGGTAGCTTGAAAAATTACACCAGGCATGTGTGCATGCATGCCCAGCATCCCAGGAAAAGAGTAGAGAAGGGATTGCAGCATGGCCATTCCCTCTAAGGGACTGCGATTTTTCACTTTCCTTCTCACTATCTCTTTCTCTGTCTCCGGTGAGCACACACGCCTTAAGGCAAAAACCTTAAAGAGATAGAAAAAATAATAAATGTTTTGCCATGTTTGCTTTATCTATCTACTTTACTATCTATCATTTTTCTGTCTATATTCATCCATCCTTTATTTTTTTGATGAACAGTTTCATCACGCATCTTCCAAAACAAGAATATTCTCTTACATGCTCATATAACCATTTTTATATTTAATAAAATAAAATTTTTTTGCTAATATTGTATGATTTATCAGATCATTTTCAGATTTCCCACTTGCTCCCAAAATGTATAGTTTTAGAATGAAAAAAACAAGTCTTCAATAACATTTCATTTCATTATTGTCTATTAAATTTTCTTTTCTTTCCTTTTTTTTTTTTTTTTTTTTTTAAGAGTTTTTTCCCGTAGGGTGTATAATGCTTGCCAAAAAGACAAAGAGAGAGATAGTGAGATGGAAAATGAGAAATCATCCCCCAGGAGGGATGGCTACATCGCAATCCCTTCTTTTCCATTCTCCTCCTGGGATTTTGGGCACACATACACACACGCACCTGGTGTGATTTTCAAGGCACTGAGTCAGGGACTCCAACTGTGGTCAACCATGTGAGAGTCCAACACCATAACTACCATCCCAAATGCTGGCCCCACTATCCCTTTTTTAACACGGCATTACCAGGACCAGTAGATGGCATAATGGTTATGTTGCTGACTCCTCCATAATCAACTGCAGTTCAAGTCCCGGACCTGGAGGCTTGAAACTCATGCCGGGTGTGTGTGTGTGTATCCAAGATCCTGAGAAGAGACCAGAGTAGGAGGGATTATGACATTGCCATCCCCCAGGGTGGTGCCATCCCCAGGATTTCTCACTGTCTGTCTGTTTCTCTCTCTCTTCCTCCCTCTCCAGTGAGCACACACACCTTATAGCAAAAATATCTCTAAAAAAAAAAAGACATTACCTTGAGATCAGGATGGATGGATGTATTTTCCTGACTGCTTGCATGCAAGAAGTGGAGTGAAAGGTCTCACATTCTGGATTTATCTGTCTTCTCAGTGTTTAATGGGTTTATCTAGTCCCTGTACTCCTTGCAATCTGGAATGCAGCACTATTTTTTTTTCTTGCAATCTGGAATGTAGAACTACAGCTTTCATTCATGTAAATATTTTAAGGAAGACAAACTCATGGGTAGTACTGAATTTCATTTCACATCACATCGGGAGGCAGGTAATGTCTGCTTGACCTGCTCTTCATGAGGCTGCATTTAATCACTGGGTACAGCCTGAATTTCCACTGCGATGCTGCACGGTTCCTCTCTGAGAGCACGTTGTAGGTGGAGTGTGACGTAAGCACCACACAGACACCTGTTCCCCATCAGCCTTTCCCCTCACTTTTACTATCTGTCAAGGGCCTTGCCTTGCAGACAGCATTGAAACCACCCAGTTAGAGCGAGCACCTTTCTAATTCTTCGGCTGTTGACGGAGGAGGCTCCCTGAGCATAATCATGCCATCTCTCCCATCTCTGAGTGTCTTTGGAATCAGATACTAAGTCTGACATGCAATAGGCAATCTTTGCTTTTTAATGATCCCATTTGCTTACTATTTAAATGCAGAAGACAGTACAGCAGGTATCTGAAATTCCACAGAAAAACATTAGACATCAGGTGAATTGGAAGCCTACTTAACTATTACACTACCCAAGGCTATTCCTAAGAATTGCAAAGATTGAGCAAGCAGGTGGTGTGGTAGTTAAGGCACTGGACTCCTACATGGTTCATCACAGTTCAAATCCCGGACCTGGGGGCTTGCTTTCTCATTTTTTTCCTCTCTTCCTCTGTCTTTCTCTGGTGAGTACATGTGCCCTATGGGAAAATGTTAAAATAATGATAATAATAATAAATAAAATGAAGTCATTCTTAAAATAAAATAATTACAAACGTATATACAATGACATGTAGACGGTATGGTACACATATACTTTTTGAATTGCAGTTAACCATTTGACTTCCCCCTCTTGTTTTGACTTGAACTACTTCTTGCTCATTTTAAGACTGCAATAAAATTGCTTACAAGTGGGAGTAGCATGTGGCACAGTGGGTTAAGGCACTGGTTCCACGCAGTTGACCGTGGTTCGAGTCCCAGACCCATCAGCTTGAAACTCACAGCAGGTGCATGTGCATGCAAGCCAAAATGCCAAGCAGAGAATGAAGGACAAGGGATTCCAGCATGTCTGTTCTCCCTGGGAGGTGATTTCTTGCTTTCTGTTTCTCGCTGTGTATCTCTCTGGTGAATGCACACGATCTATAGCAAAAAATCTCTCTTAAAAAAAAAATTGCTCACATGTCTGAGAGCCAGTGTTTTCCAAATCACTGAAAGAAAGCTCACGAGCAATATTACACATGCCATTCTTTATTCTGAAAGACGGCTTGATGGTAGGATAGAGGACTGCAATAGAATACTTCCTCGCTAACATGTTGATCCCCTCACTAAATGAAAATGTGAGTACTAACCCAAAGGAACTGCAACCCAACATCGAACCATTAAAAGACCTGAAAGAACAGGTCCTAAGAAGAAAAAAAACAATAATAATAATGGCTATCACATATTGAATGGTTCCTTTTCTGTTCTACCAGATTCTAAGCCCTTTTTCTTTCTTTCTTTCCTCCTTCCTTCCTTCCTATCTTATTTTTCTAGTTTTGTTATGGGGAGATGTGCTCACCAGAGAGAGAGAGGGAAAGTGAGAAGTCAACCCTCCACAGAGGGAGACGGCCATGCCACAATCCCTTCTCCTCCATTTTTTCAGGATTTGGGGTTCGCATATACACGTGCCCAGTGTTTTTCAAGCTGCCAGGTCTAGGATTTGAAATGCAGCATCGGCCATATGAAATCCAGCATCTTAACATTCATGCCACCTGCAGGCCAGGATTGTAAGCTTTTGGAGAACAAGGATTCTGTCTCCTTCATCTTTCCATCATGATTCCCCCATGCTGAGGGCTTTCTCCTCAGTGCTAGTTACATAAAGCTTGATTGATTTAACAAGAAGTCCTCAATAATGAAATCAATGCAAAATAGAACAACAAAATACCATTTTCAACTCTCAAATTAGAGCAGATTGTTAAACTGTTTAAGGATAATGCAGCATTAACTGTAATGGGGATGGCTCAAAGGAGTCTATGAAGTATGTATTTCTTAGAGCACAGAACAAAATATTGCAAAACGTTAACACTATGACCTCTGAGAGGTACAATATATAGGTAATATTTTTTCTTAGTCTTTGTGTAGTATGTTTTTTTTTTTTTTTTTTTTTTTTTTTTTTTTTTTTTTTTGGGCGTGTGCATTCGCCACAAAGACAGAGAGTTGTTTTTTTTTTTTTTTTTTTTTGCTATAGGATGCATGCACTCACCAGAAAGACAGAGAAAGACAGAGAGACAAAAAAGCAAGAAATCACCCCCTAGGGGGGAGGGTCACACTGCAATCCCTTCTCCTCCATTCTCCCCTTGGGATCTTGCGCACGCACGCCCATGTGCCTGGCATGAGTTTAAGCTACCGGGTCTAGGATTCGAACCACAGTTGACCAACATGGGAGTGCAGCAACATAGCCATTACACCAACTACTGGTCCCAATTTGGTGTTTTCTAACTGCGGTCAACCACTATGGTCATTATTGGGGGGAAGCAGTATTTAAAAATGAGTTTTTGCTGTGCATTCTCATACAGGATACTGTGTGGGTGATCTCCAGACCCTGGCAAGGCAGTGATTCATTATTTTGATCATTCTGTACACGTGCTCTTTGGGTCTAAAGGCCTAAATGACCTTCATAGAGCGGGCATAAATATGTGTGAGTATGTTTGTGTTTTTTCCTTCTCTTTTTTTTACATCTTTTCTCCCCCAGCAGGTGTGTTTGAATAGCAGGCCATTACTGCTCGCCTGGTGCTATAAATATTTATAAGCACGCTGCAAGGAAGCTATTGTGTCATAAACTGGCCAGTAACATGGCCGGCTGCTATTTTTGAGTGGAGGTGTGAGCGAGCTTCTGGGGATGTGGGCCTTAACCAACGTGCAGCACCGGAGTCTGTGAGGCATGAAGGTGTAATCAGAAGTTCGTGAAAGAGGTTAAGTCTGTCTCGGAAGAGGTGGGTCTGATTGCTAAAGAGTACACTGGAGCTGTGAAGTCAATCCTGGTTTGCAGGTTCGTGTAATGAGTTCACATTTGAGTTTTACAGCTCCATTTGCCCTTATAACACCCAGGGTAGATGTATTCCCCTTTGTAGTTTTAAGGAAGTTGGTATGTACGGGTCTGTGTGTGTGTGAGAGAGAGAGGGAGATACGAGATTGAGGCCGACTTTAGTGTGACAAGAGATACTCAAAACTGCTAGCTATTGAGAGTGTAGCAAAGTACCCTGCCTCTCCCAGCGTGGAGGAACAAACCGTGCTAGTTTTGGAGCTCAGAAATAAGGTCCTCTACCTTGGAACTGAGCACACTCTAAAACAGTGAGAAGTTGAATACATTAAATTTGACAAGCTAGGGCCACCAAGTGATTAGGGCACTGGACTCCACATCCCAGACCCAGTGGCTTGAAACTCATGTTGGGTACATGTGCGTGCATGCCCAAAATCCCAAGAGGAAAATGGAGGACAATGGATTATGGTGTGGCCAACCAACCCCCCCCCCCCCCCCCTCCCCTCCTCTTCCTCC
>NW_006203464.1:705999-711662 GCF_000334495.1 Tupaia belangeri chinensis | reverse complement strand
TGAAGAGAAGAGGATAGAGAAAGATAGCAAGTGAACAATAGAGAGGCAGGACGTTAGTGAGAAGCAGATATGGCTTATTACCTGCTGATGATGACATGTATAGTATTCTCAACTGGATTGGTCTGAGAATCATTTCATGATGGGTAAAGTCTTTTTACAAGCAAAATGAGAAATAGTGATTGACTGTTTTAAAAAATAATTAGAATAATAATAATAATAATTGGGAAAAATCATAGAAAAGATATTGCATGTTGAAGCAGGGAGATTAATGTCTCTGTACTGACTGACATGCATGGCATTCCCTTTTGAAAAAGCAATCCAATACACTGTAAAGTTATATGTAATCCAATGTAATATAAAGAAGATTATGATAATAAAAAAAATTAAGTTAAATTTAAAAAATGACCAGCTATGTGGACCAGACGGCAGATACCATCAACTCCCAACAACTGTCTCCAAACTGCGTATACCAGAATGGCCTTTGGCAATGAAGAAATGAACTGTCTGTCCCCTCCAAAGTTTCCAAACAACTGAAGAGTTACCCTCAGTCTCATGTAATGTAGAAACCAAGGCTCAGAATGGTCTGCGTTGTCGGGGAAGTCTTGACGCATTTTTGCCTAGAAAAACACATCATGACTTTCCCGATGATCTAAGAGGCTCAGAAACCCCGACTATCTTCATGCCCTAATTCCGGTCTCCACAGTACTCTGGAAAAGTTGCTAAACACAAATTCACTTCTGTCGTCAAGTACACACACTGCATTACATCGGTTCGAGCACGTGAAATGGGTCCAACTGTGCTTGGCACGTGGTGAGTGCTCGATAAATATTGGCTCTCGGGTTTTTATGATTATTCTTTTTTACCTGGAGCAGAACTGTCTTAGTTTGGGCTCTACTTTCTTTTCCTTCTCCCAGTACATCCATCCAGGGCAATGTGTTTAACAAAGGCTTACAGGCATAATGGTTTATGTGGGATATGAACCCAGGAACGAGGGACAAGGAGGTGAAAGAGGAAAGAAAAACCCATATATCAATGCAGTATCCAGTTGGCAATTGTGACAGGGAACTGATATTCAACCTTCCTTGAATTTCCAAGGAAATGAATGAGATAGATTTCAAGTAATCTACCTGGGAATAAAAGGAAGAAGCATTTATCTATCTGCCGGGTGCAGGGTGAGGCTTCCTCATACCTCCACGGAGCTGGTTCAAATCTACTTGGAACTGTTCAACACCAAGTGGCTGCAACATGGCAGGTCCAAGAGTCTGTATACCACAGCTCATGGAGGCGACCCATATAAAAGTCTAAAACTGACTCTTCCAGGTTCAAATCCATGTAGGCCTATCTGGGTTGATGGGCCAGGCCCACTCAAAAGTCCAGTTAGTAAGAACTAAGAAGTTTGATAGAAATAACAGATGACTACGTATTTCAGAGCAGGCAAGAACCTAGTGCATACAACCTGTCATGCACTGGATGACAGATATTACCCTTAAACAGACCAAGAAGTAAATGAGGGGTAGACAGGAGGGGTGTGGTGTTAGCGAAGGGTCATGAGGAGCCATGGCGGAGAAGGGGACAGCCTCTTGCAATAGGTGCTGATATGTTTCCTTTTATTCCCACCCATACTGACATCCCTTCACCCTTTCTCACACAATGTCTGAAGGTCAGAGTCAGGGAAAGGGAATTCTGTAACCATGCAAGATCAGACAAAATGTTGTGCCATGGAAGTTCCAGGACGGCACTGAGGGCAGGAGACATACAGCATTTGGACTGCTGGGCCAGAAAGCCAGGATGTAGAAATAGCCAACTGTTCTGAAGACAAGAGAGGAGCATTCTAGCCTGGATTCTCTTGGAGTTAGCCAGTCCCAGACATCTAGGACTTGAGTGGTCAATCAGGCAACATAGGAAGTGGACACCCAGAAGGAGTAATGCCTACAGCTCACCCAAGGGGGTAACCCCAAGAATTCCATTTCATATTACTGTTCTATTTTGTACCCCCAAGCAACAAAGGTCAGAGTAACACCAGATTTCTTTGAAAATTATGTTAGACACTATAAATGAATTTAAGAAAGATAGAACAAACCTAGAAAAATGGAAACATTCCTCCTTCCCTTCCTTCTCCCTATTATTAGCATCACTGTTAGAGTCTCATGACCTTACAGTGCTATTAAGGCATTTTGTAACCATGTTCAGTGGAAACCTTCTCAAACTCTGTAATATATCCTGGCATTTTAAAACAAAAGATGAAAAACAATAATATCTGTCACTGGTGTTTTTTAAGATGCTCATTATTAATACCCATTATTGGCCTTTCCTGTCATATACTGTTGAAATGTGCAGAGAGAAATGTCACTACCCATGACCCATGATGGCCCTTCACTGCTATGGCACATGTATGTATGTGTGTGTGTATATATATATATATGTGTGTGTGTGTGTGTGTGTGTGTCTCAGAAAAGTCATGAGGCATGACTTTCAAAGTCAAAGTCATGAGTCATTTTTGCATAGAATAATGTCATGACTTGTTTGACAACCATATATATATATTAATATATTTATATACACACACACATACATCTAAAATTTTTAATTTAATTGTATTTGTCATTATTATTGTTACTTTTTAACTTCACTAGAGAGAGACAGAGAAAGAGAAAGGGAAAGTAAGAATCCAAGCTGCCAGGTCTAGGACTCGAACTACAGTTGACCATGTGGGAATCCAGTGCCTTAACCACTATGCCACCTGCCAGTGCCCCCCTCCCGCCTTTTTTTTTTTTTTTTGGCTTTTTTCTTCCCTATCAGACTGTCAGTTGTCACCTTTTTGTTGTTAGGCTTTCCACCTTCTGTTCTTTGCTACGTTTTCAATGGGTAGAGTGGCCATATATTATTAAGCAAATATTTAGACACAAGATCCCACAGAGGACATTTGTACTTGGAGTGTGTGTGTGCAGAAACAGGTGTGTACATGTGTTTGAAACATACCTCTGGGTGCCTGAATGCTAAAAAGTTCTGGAATGTGTTTGAAATCATGCTGTCCTGGGAAAATCCATGCATTTGACCATCATGACAGCTAAACTGATAGGAGCTAGGGTCATGCTCAAGTGCCCCATGGAAAGGGCAAATGGAAGGGCACTGGATACCTGCAGATTAAATACGTGGCAACACAAGGTTTGGCCTGAGGGTGGCTTAGCGGCCACTGTGTCCTTATAGTCATGGTGGAGGATGCCTGTCTTTACACATGCCATCTCCTCACCTTCTTGGTAACACACAGCCATGTCCTCTGTAAAGAAATGTATTTTTGCGTCTGTGTGCCATTCTCACACAATGTCTGAAGGTCAGAGTCAGGGAAAGGGAATTCTGTAACCATGCAAGATCAGACAAAATGTTGTGCCATGGAAGTTCCAGGACGGCACTGAGGGCAGGAGACATACAGCATTTGGACTGCTGGGCCAGAAAGCCAGGATGTAGAAATAGCCAACTGTTCTGAAGACAAGAGAGGAGCATTCTAGCCTGGATTCTCTTGGAGTTAGCCAGTCCCAGACATCTAGGACTTGAGTGGTCAATCAGGCAACATAGGAAGTGGACACCCAGAAGGAGTAATGCCTACAGCTCACCCAAGGGGGTAACCCCAAGAATTCCATTTCATATTACTGTTCTATTTTGTACCCCCAAGCAACAAAGGTCAGAGTAACACCAGATTTCTTTGAAAATTATGTTAGACACTATAAATGAATTTAAGAAAGATAGAACAAACCTAGAAAAATGGAAACATTCCTCCTTCCCTTCCTTCTCCCTATTATTAGCATCACTGTTAGAGTCTCATGACCTTACAGTGCTATTAAGGCATTTTGTAACCATGTTCAGTGGAAACCTTCTCAAACTCTGTAATATATCCTGGCATTTTAAAACAAAAGATGAAAAACAATAATATCTGTCACTGGTGTTTTTTAAGATGCTCATTATTAATACCCATTATTGGCCTTTCCTGTCATATACTGTTGAAATGTGCAGAGAGAAATGTCACTACCCATGACCCATGATGGCCCTTCACTGCTATGGCACATGTATGTATGTGTGTGTGTATATATATATATATGTGTGTGTGTGTGTGTGTGTGTGTCTCAGAAAAGTCATGAGGCATGACTTTCAAAGTCAAAGTCATGAGTCATTTTTGCATAGAATAATGTCATGACTTGTTTGACAACCATATATATATATTAATATATTTATATACACACACACATACATCTAAAATTTTTAATTTAATTGTATTTGTCATTATTATTGTTACTTTTTAACTTCACTAGAGAGAGACAGAGAAAGAGAAAGGGAAAGTAAGAATCCAAGCTGCCAGGTCTAGGACTCGAACTACAGTTGACCATGTGGGAATCCAGTGCCTTAACCACTATGCCACCTGCCAGTCCCCCCCCCCTTTTTTTTTTTTTTTTTGGCTTTTTTCTTCCCTATCAGACTGTCAGTTGTCACCTTTTTGTTGTTAGGCTTTCCACCTTCTGTTCTTTGCTACGTTTTCAATGGGTAGAGTGGCCATATATTATTAAGCAAATATTTAGACACAAGATCCCACAGAGGACATTTGTACTTGGAGTGTGTGTGTGCAGAAACAGGTGTGTACATGTGTTTGAAACATACCTCTGGGTGCCTGAATGCTAAAAAGTTCTGGAATGTGTTTGAAATCATGCTGTCCTGGGAAAATCCATGCATTTGACCATCATGACAGCTAAACTGATAGGAGCTAGGGTCATGCTCAAGTGCCCCATGGAAAGGGCAAATGGAAGGGCACTGGATACCTGCAGATTAAATACGTGGCAACACAAGGTTTGGCCTGAGGGTGGCTTAGCGGCCACTGTGTCCTTATAGTCATGGTGGAGGATGCCTGTCTTTACACATGCCATCTCCTCACCTTCTTGGTAACACACAGCCATTTGCTCTCTAAAGAAATGTATTTTTGCGTCTGTGTGCCAAGGCAACTGGGAGGAATCTGAACAACTACTCCAAAGCCTCAAAGCTGCTGTGGAGGATCTGAGTTCTAGGCAACTGTGTGACATTGCAGCTCCTCACTGAGGGATACATTCTCATTTGCAGAATAAGAAACCAGCTGATTTGGTCTTTTTTGCTTTTTAATTTAAAAAATAGTTTTTTTGAGAATTTTTTTTTGTTGGCCTTAGGGTGCATGTGTTCTCCAAGGAGTGAGAGAGAGACATTAAAAGGGAAAGTGAGAAATCACCCGCCAGGGGAGGATGGTCACACTGCAATACCTTCTCCCCCATTCTCCTCCTGAGATGATGGGAACACATGTACATGCACCCTGTGTGAGTTTCGAGGCACAGGGCCTGGGATGTGAACCACGGTTGGCCATGCAGGAGTCCAGTGGCATAACCATTATGCCATTTGCTGGTCTCACCAGTTGACTGTTGAAGTTCCTTTGAACTCTGATTTCTGTGATGCAAGTTCTCAAAGGAAAGGAATTTGAACTTTCACACTAGAACTGTGGCAAACCGAGTAGCTTGTATTTAGGTTATCAATAGGCAATGTTTGGCAGAAGAGGCCAGGCCTTCAGAAGAAGGTTCCACATGGCTCCAGCAAACTAGATATTTCAGGGAATGAAGATTTTCTACTGATAATTCAGCCTCCAGCAAACGAGCTAG
>NW_006203464.1:701498-705165 GCF_000334495.1 Tupaia belangeri chinensis | reverse complement strand
ACAGACACATGGAAATAAGAGGTCAAAAACTAAGAAAGTGGCCAACTTAATCATAGGGACAAGTCTGGAGTTGAATATTATATCCCAGAATTTAATCAGGAAAATTGAACCAGAACAGAAGACAAAAAAGTACATGAGACTGATAGGTTCAATGCACCTACCATTTGAACAGAATCCTAACCTGTCTCCTGGCTTTAAGCAAAGTTCCTCAGTGTTTCTTTGATTTAAGTTAAAACTGGTTTTCTTAGTAGTAATGAGTGAACTCACCATTGAAAGTAGTTAGATTATGTAGGAAATTGTGTGATCAATGCAATGTGGGTGGGAAGGGAATGGAGGACAATTGTAGACACTGGAGGTGGTGTGAAAGGAGGGTGGGAAGGGACAGAGGGTCAGAAAGAGGGGTGGAAATAATTCTAGAAACTAGAAATGGAAAAATTTTTATAATGTGCATGATTGAGTCACTATACAGTGTGTACTAGATGGGAGACTGCATTTTGTGTGCTGTGATGATGCTTAGGGAAGGAATGTAAATTGAGTTACAAAAAAAAAAAAGTTTCAGGAAAAAAAAAAAGAAAGAATATCAAGCTATTCACCCCAGCTGTTCTAAACCAGGAATGCAAGACACCTAAAAGGAGTTGCTGAACTTTTGGATTGTGGACTGAGTTTAGAGACAGGAAGAAGCAACTCATGAAACCAAGAATTTTCCTCAGTGTGCAGAGGCCATCCACTGAGGGATGATAAGTCATTCTGTATTTAGAAACCATACAGAGTAGTCGTAAGCAACATAATAGAATTGTGAAGAGCAAAAAAAAAAAAAAAAAAAAAAACAATGTTTAAAAGATTTACTTTTATTTATTATTATTATTTTTTTTTTTCTGCAAGACACATGCATTCACCAGAGAGAGAGAAAGAGAAAGCAAGTTGCTAGGTCCAGGATTCAAACCATGGTCGGCCATGTGGGAATCCAACACCTTGACTACTATGCCACCTGCTGGCTCCAAATAATAGGAAATTTTAAACCAGCAAAATGGATATGAGAGTTCAGAAAAGAAGCCAGCTTTGTATATAAATACATTTAATATCCTCTTCACTAGGTATTGCTAAGAATAAGAGTCAAAATATTTAACAACTAACTGGGACAGCAAACAACACGCAAGAACAGAGAAATAACTAGCGTGGCTGTTCTTGGGTAGAAGGTGCAGCAAATACCAGTTCTAGGGCTGTCATTTCCTGGAAGGCAGAGCATTTCACTACCTGCTCCTTCGTGCTTTTCTTGCAAGAACCGAGAACAAGTGAGTGTTGTGTAAATGAATGATCACCCAAGTGCATAAGCCCGAACAAGTTACAAATAGGTCATGACCGTCTTAGTTCACGCCTTTCAGAAAGAGGAGTATGTGGAGAGAAGACTGCAGACTACTGCCTTTTCTGAGCACAATGAGAAAGAGGATGCCATTCAGGAGACATAGAAGGGGTGGTCAGAGTGTTTGCAGAAAAAACAGAAAGAATAATGTCACAGTTAGGCCAGGCAGAAACAATATTTCGTAAAGAATTTGGCAATCAATAATGTCAAATTCTGCAGAGGAAACAATATCCTGTGCTTTGAGCCTTCTGGTCAGTTTCTTGTGTTCTTTGCTTCCCAAAGAGGATGAAGACATTCAAGAGAGGCCATGGAAAATGTCAGCTTGCCACCGTTACTTCTTCAGCAATTGGTACAGAGGTCCAAAGGGCAGGGCAGGCACAGCCTCCACCCGAGAGCTTATCTGTGACTTCATCTCTGCATGACAGCTCTTTCATTACTGTCATTCCCCACATGCTGAGAAGGAATGCTTAGTCACTGCGTCTACCTTATGTCACATTTCTCGGGGATTTCTACCGCCTGCCTGGTTCTCGCTAGCGACCAGATGTTTTGCCAGATGTTCTCAACGTGGACATGGTTATTCTGTTCCTAGGGCCTGCAGACTCTAACACCCAAATCTTGACATTTTTTGTCAAAGGTTTTGGGATGAACATGTCGAAGATGAGGAAACAGGGGTGGTCACCCAGAGGGAGCAGAGGGCATGTCAAGAAAACCATCCATTGATACGGAAGTGACCCACTCTGGCTCTACCAGATTTTCTGTTTTCTAGCCAGAACTCATGCCAAGCCCACCCAGGAGCAAGTCTTCACGGCCAGATGAAGTCTCATCTAGGCCATGAGACAGGCTGATCCTTGCTTCTAGAGCTCTGGTGATCAGTTCTCTATATCGCCACTGTTGAGCCTCTTCCCATTGGTCAGCCACAAGGAGATACACATGACGTCATTGGTGCTATCACTTTAACGCATTATTATTTTAAGACACCCTACACAGAGTCCTCGCACTGTTCTCAGCTCTCTAGCCTTGCAGCCAGCCAGGATTACAGGTGCAACTGTATGTATGCCAGGTGTGGGAGGCAGACCTGGGACACAACAGTCTCTAGTGTCTTGCAGCAGCACCCCACTCTCCCTGCCACTGGCCACAGCTGGGACCACAGTCTTATAATATTTCTAAACTGTATGACTTTGAAGCTGAGTAGAACATCTAGCTAGAATCTTTAACAGAACAAAAGTCCCAATGACTAGTTCAGACCATAGGTGGTCTGGTTTGGGTGGCCTTTGTTCCACAGCCAGGACTCTATCAACACCCACAGCCATCTTGCCATTATATGTCACAAGGGCCACAAAGGCACGAATGTGTTAGTACGTCAGTATAATCTTACCGTTTCTGAAAATTCTGTAAGCAGATGTTCCACTACATCAATAACACCGCTCCTCTCCTCCTCATTCTCCTTCACCCATTTGCTGTGCTAAGGCCCTTACATGCAACAATCTTCAGACCTTCTCAATAAAACAACCACCATTATTATCTCTAATACAGGGATGAGGACTATGGTTTAAAGAAGTTGAGTAGTCCAAGGTCATATAGGCAGCCATCAGCAAAACCAGAACTGCCCATTCAGAAAGCCCAATTTTCTTAGAAGCTGGATCTCTCTGTAATCATCTCAGAGACAGCATATCATTGGAGATAAGGATGATTTTCTTATTAAGCACAGTACATGCTGGCTCTCCACCCTCCTAGATGAAGAGCTCTTTCTAAGACTCTGCCTCTCAGCTTCAGATGTCTCGTATACCTATCATGCTTGGTATTCCTGGTGACTCAAAACCCCGCTGTTGTTCACACAAAGGAGTGGCTTATTACTCTCTCCTCTGCATACATTCACTATACATAAATGTGTAAGCACATGTGTGTACTAGTCATATCTCAACTTTGACCCATTAAAGTTACTTTTACATTTTTGAACCTGGTTCCCCCGTTAGGGAGGGATAAAGGGGGAGGGAAAACAGAACTGTACCTAACATGGCTAGTCATTATTGTACAATAACAGGAAACATTTGGGGTGGGAGTGGGGGTGGGAGAGGAAGAGTGTATATGTGAAGGGAAGGGAGGTGAGAGGAAAGAGAAAAAGGAGAAAACAATAAAACTTGCCAACTCATTCCATGAGACTAGTAGTAAACCAATCACAAGGGCAGACAAAGATATCACAAGAAAACTAGAGAGCAAAATCTCTTATGAATATAGACACAAAGATCCTCATCAGTGTCAGAGAACTAAATTGAGCAATACACAAAAGGTGTAATATGCCCTGACCAA
>NW_006203464.1:663490-701467 GCF_000334495.1 Tupaia belangeri chinensis | reverse complement strand
GGAATGAGAAGCTAGCTCTACATTTAAAAATAAATTAATCACTACCACAGGCCATATTAATGAAATACAATCCCCCCATGATCAACTCCATGGATGAAGAAGCAGCATTTTTACCATCTGTTCATGGTTTTTGTTTGTTTTGTTTTGTTTTTAAGTCAAATAGGAAAAGATACTTTCTAATCCTGAGAAAATGTTATCTATGTAAAAGTCACAAACCACACACTATTTAATGCTAAGAGACAGAAAGCTTTCCTCTAAAATTAAGAACACGATGAGGCCTTGTCTCACCACGCCAGTTTTACATTGTCCTCGGCAATGTAGCCCAGTCACTTAGGAAAGAAAAAATAAATCAAAGTGATCCAGATGGTAAAGAAAAATAATTTCTATTTTCAGATGCCTTACTTTTGTGTATGGAAAGTAACTAAAAGTATAGTTGTTCAAGCAAATAAGTCTACAAAACACAGTTAGTATATAAAAATCATTCATATTTATATGCACTTATAACAAACAATCCAAAAAATGTAACTGATAAAACTATTTCATTGACAGTAGTGAATTAGTCAGGTTTATTCAGAGAACCACCAAGCTAAACAGGTGTAGGGGTGTGTGTGTGTGTATGTATGGAAACAGATTTATTATAATGCATTGGCTCATGTGATTACAGAATATGAGAAGTTCCTTGATCTGCTATTAGAAAGTAAGAGACCCAGGAGAGTAGAGTATAGTTTAAAAATCTGTAAGCCAGAACCAGGAATGCTAATAAAGGCAGGAAAAGGTTGGTAACCTTGCTCCAGTAGTCAGGCCTGAAAACACCCTCACAGACACACACTTTACCAGCTTTCTAAGCATCCTCTGATCACTCAAGTTGACCCATAAAATTAATCATCACAAATAACAACAACAAAAAAAAACTTAGACTTTTTTTTTTAAAAAAGCATGAGACTTATACACAATAAAAGACAAAAAAAAAATCGTTAAAAGAAATTAAAGAGGACTAGCAGTGGTGTGGTAGTTAAGGTGGCCATATCTCAAATGACTAATTTCTCAGTCCAAGTTCCAGACCCAATCATTTTAAAAACATATTAGGCACATGTGCATTTGTGCCCAAAATACCAAACGGAGAAAAAGGGATTGTGAGTAACCACCCTCCATGAGGAGCGGGGCACATTCTCATTTTCTTTCCCTCTGTCTCTCTCTGTTGAGTTTAAATGTCCACTAGCAAAAAAAAAAAAAAAAAAGAGGAGAAAAGGAAATGAAAGATATCAAAGAATATCTGAATAAATGGGAAAGTATCTCATGTTCATATTTGTTTTCAAGACTTAGACTATTAACTGGAAGTTAAGATTTCCACATAGCTACTTAGGGCTCATCTTGTGCAAATTGATCTACAATTTCAATGCACTCTCTATCAAAATCCCAGCTGTATTTTTGCAGAGATTCCTGAGCTGATTCTAAAATTTGTATGGAAATGAAAAGGACTCAGAATAGCCAAAACAATCTGAGAAGAGAACAAATTTGGAAGACTCACGCTTATCAATTTCTAAACATAACACAAACTTTATAGTGTCAAGACTAAGGCAATGGTATAAGGACAGGCATATATGCAATGGATTGGAATCAAGAGTACAAAAATAAATGCATACATTTATAAGCACTTGATACTGACAATACTGGCAAGATAATTCAGTAAAGAAAGAAGTCTTTTCAACAAATCATGCAGTGACAATGAAATATCCACATGTAAAACAATAAAGTTAGACCAATATCTCATACCATAGACAACAATCCACTAGAACTGGATTAAACACCTGAACATAAAAGATATAACTATGAAATACTTATAAGAAAACATAGGTGTAATTTTTAACGACCTTAAATGTGGCAATGATTTCTTAGATATAATACCTAAGACACAAGCAAACTTAAAAAAAAAGAGATAAACTAGACTTCATAAAATTTTTGTGCTTCAATTAACACTATCAAAAAAGTGAAAAGATGACCAATAAAATGGGAGAATGATTTGTAAATTACATATGTGATAGGGTTCTAGTATCTATGTCAACAGGACAATAAAAAGACAAATTACCTAATTAATGAATAAACAAAAGATTCAAATGGTTTTTCTCCAAAGAAAATAGTTGATGAACACATTGAACATCATTAGTAATGGTAGAAATGTAAATCTAAACCACAATGAGATACTATGAGATACAATGAGATACTATGCTATAAAAAAAAAAGAAAGAAAGAAAAACAAAAAACAAAACACGCACACACACAAAGAAAGGCAAACCATGGTGGCTCAGTAGTAACACCAGTCTTAGGCCACATAGGAGGGTTCCATGTTCACATGGAGGTCTCTCTGGTACACCAGGCACATGTGTGCCTGTGATCCTTTCTGTCAGAGACCTGGGATGGATCATGGTGTGAAGACCCTATTGAGGGTGTCTGTCTGTCTGTCTTTCTCTATTTCTCTCTGATAGAAAAAATAAATTTAATATAGAAATAACAAATGTTGACAAGTATATGAAGAAATTGGAACCTTTATTCATTGCTGATGGAAATGTAAATAGATGCAGTCACTCTGGAAAACATTTTGACAGTTCTTCAAAAAAATAAACAGAGTTACTGCATGACCCAGAAATTTTACTCCCAGGTATATAACCAAGCGAATTGAAAACATGCATTTATGAAAAATGCCTATAAGTGAAGATTCAAAGCACTATTGTTCATAATAGCTAAAAAAAAAAAAATCATCCTATATCCATCACCTGAAAATGGGTAAACAAAATGTGTTTCATACACTAGAATATTATTTGACCATAAAAGGAAATAAAGTACTGATTTATGTCCCATAATGAATAAACATCAAAAACATTATGATGGGGCAGGGGTAGGGGGAACAGGCAGAAAACTTTACATATTGTGTAACTCCACTTATATGTGATACAGAATACATAAATCCAAACAGAAAATAGATTTCTCATTGCCAAGGATTAAAGAAGGAGGGGAGGAGGACTATACTGACTCATAATGGGTACAGATATGTTATTAAGAGTAATCAAAATGTTCCAAAATTCAATATAGTGATGTTGCACAACCCTGTAAATATAATAAGATCCACCTGACTGTAAACTTTAAAATGGTCAAGATTATAACATGCATGACATGAAATAAGTAATTTTAATAGTCTTAACTGTTAGGAAACTCAATTCATAATTTAAAAACTTCCAAAAAGAAATCTCTAGGCATGGATGTTTTCACTGGAGAATTTTACCACATATTTGAAGAAAAAAATAATACAAATTCTACACAATCTTTTCTAGAAAATATTAAAAGAGGGAACACTTCTCAATTCATTTTATAAAACTGATATTACCTTGATAACAGATAAAAACAAGCAGAAATGATCACATAAAGAAAAACAAAAAACTATAAGCCAATAACCTCATGAATATAGGTGTAAATATCCTTAACAAAATACTGGCGAATAGGATTTAGAAATGTCTAAAAAGTATTATACACCAGACTAAAACCAAGGTATTCTGGGGACACAGGATGGCTCAAATCAGATAATAAATTTCCATAATCTAGCATATTAACTGGCCAAAGAAGAAAAAGCACAGGGTGATATCAGTAAATGCAGGAAACTGTTAGAATTCAATATGCATCCATAATTAAAAGCACTCACAAAAACAGGAATAGAGAACATGTTCTTCAACTTTGTAAGAACACCAATGAAAAACAAGTGACTAATATTATGCTTAATGGCAAAAGACTGAACAGCTTCCCCTAAGATCACGAACAAGGCAAGGATAACTCTCACTACTTATATTCAAAGCAATGTTTTGTTTTGTTTTGTTTTAACTCAAGAAGGTAGAAAATATAAACGGCACACATATCAGAACACAAAAATTTTTTTTCTGTATTTCCAGATCAGATAAAGTAATATGAGCCAATAGCAATAAATTTATAAAACAACTCCTAAAAACAATAATGAATTCAGTAAGTTTTCAGGGTACAAAATAAAAGTTCAACTATATTTCTATCTATTAGCAATGAACATATAAATACTGAAATAAAAAATGTATCATTCACACTTGTAAAAAAAATAGTAAGTATAAATCTCACAACAGATGTACAGGGTTGTAATACTGAATACCACAAAATGCTAATGAAGGAAATCAAAAGAAAGATGAATAAATGAAGGAGCATACCATGTTCATGAACTAGAAAACATACTGTAATAGAGATGAAATTCTCCCAAGATAGCTAAATAACTTTGACATTATTTCTGTCAAAAGTCTAGTAAGATGTCTGGTAGATACGGATAAGCTTTTTTCAAAGTATACATACAGTGTCAAAGTAACTAGAGCAAATGAGATAGTTCTGAAAAAAAGAATAAGGTGAGAGGAATCAATGTATGTTGTTTATAACAAGACTTATCTTGCAACTATAATAATTAAGATTATGTGATATTGACTGAAGGATACACAGATATACAGATAGAAGATCTATATCTATAGCCATGTCTCCTTCAGTATATAAATCAATGACATATATCTCATTAGAATAAAAAATTCCAGACATAGACCTGTTTAAGAAAATGTCCATCTGAGTTTTTCAAAGGGTGAAAACACAAATAAATGAAAGAAGATAACAAAAAGTGCTAGAGAAACTGGAAATCCATAGACCAAAAATAAATGAATGAACGAATGAATGAATGAATGAATAAATAAATAACAAAGTTCAACCTTACTTAAAAATCAACTGGAGTTTAAGCCACAGTAGGGCACAATGGTTGATGTAAATATTCAGTAGGCTGAAGTCACATGGTAAGCCTACCCTGAAAGTCAGAGAAATAATGTCCCTGCAGTCCTAGCATGGGAGGTTGAGGCAAGAAGATGATTACATACTGAGATCCTGTCTAAAGAAAAAAAAATGTTTTTGGTTAACTAAAACTGGATAATGGGATTGAATATAAAAAGTAAAAATAAAATATTCAAGAAAGAAGTGAGGACATATTTTTCAGGGTCTATGCCTAGGTAGAATTCTTAGACTTTACATTGAAAGTATGATTCATGAAAGGAAGAGATATTATATACTGGACCTTATCAAACAAAAATACAAAAAAGGAAAACTTAAAAGTTCTGTGGAAAAACCCTGTAGAAGGGATGAACAGACAAGCTATAGACTAGGACAAGTGTTTGCAAATCAAATATCCAATGAAGAACCGGTATCTGGAATATATAAAGCACTGACAATGCTGCAGCATAAGACATTCTATTTAAAAAAATGGACAAGGGAGGGACCAGCAGATGGTATAATGGTTACATTGCTGGACTCTCACATGGCTGACCGCAGTTCAAGTCTCAGATCATGCCAGGCACGTTGCATGCTTATGTGCCCAAAATCCTGAGAGGAGAATGGAGGAGAAGGGATTGTAGTGTGGCCATCTCCCTTGGGGGGTGATTTCTCACTTTCTGTCTCTGTCCCTCTCTGCCTCTCTGGTGAGTGCACATTCCCTATAGCAAAAATTTCTTTAAAAAAATGTAAAATGGACAAGGGCTGGCCCTACAACACAGCCATTAAGCACCTTATAACACAGTGTTTAAGCGCTATGCATAAGAAGCCACATCTCATGTGGCCAATCAAAGTTTGATTCCTGGCTTAAAAAAAACTTGATGCACATGTGTGGATTACCCCAAATCCAGACAGGATGCAAAAATGGAGGCAAAATGACTGTGGTGTGATACTTCACTGGGGGGTGCTTTCTTTCTCTGGAGAACCCACACACTCTCTGACAATATGTAAATAAAAAAAGGAACAAAAGACATGAGAAGACATTTCACTAAAGATGATATTCAGTTGACAAACATACTAAAAGACAATTAACCTGATGTCAGCAGGGGACATAGTGGTTAAAGCTCTGCACTCCCATATGGCCAACTGTGATTAAGTCTGGAACCCGGTAGATTGCAACTCATGCCAGACGCATGTCCATGCATGGCCAAGGTCCCAAGAGAAGAATGAACAAGAGACTGCAGCGCTGCCATCCCCCCCTTGAGGGGGATGGGTTTCTCGCTCTGTCTCTCCAGCGAGTGCACATACCCTATAGTAAAAATCTTTCTTCTAACAAATAAGGCAATCAGCATCATTAGCCATTAGAAAATGTAAATTCAAACTGCAATGTGCTATCACTACCATACCTATTATGACTGCTGAAATTAAAAATAAAATACTACCAATATGAGATGCAGATGAAGATGCAGGTTAACTGGATAACACGAATATTGCTGGTGAGATGTAGCATGCTACAGTTATTCTGGAGAGTGATTTTGGTAGAAAAACACTAAACATGTAACCACCATACAATCCATTCAGTGTGCTCCTAAGCATTTACCTCACAGAAACTAATCTCTGTTCTCTATTATGTACCTAAATGTTTATAGCATTATATTTGGCACTAATATATTCCAAAATGTGAGCAAACAGGATAGTCTTCAAGTGAGTGGATAACTGAACTGTAGGACATCCATATCAGGGAATACTATGCAGCAATAAAAAGCAGTGGGTTACCACATATTCATCAATGTGAAGGACTCTCCAGAGGACTAGGTGAAGTGAAAAAATATCCAAAAGGTTGCATACTATCCGGCTCCATTTATATGTCTTTGCTGAAATGACAAAAGTACAGAAATGGAGACAGAGTCATGATTGTCAGAAATTAAGACAAAGAATAGGGAAGAGAGAGAAACTGATGTCCTTCTAAGAAAGAATCCTTCTGGTCACAGAAATCTCTATTTTGACTGTACCAATAACAACATTCTGCTTGTAAAACTAGACTGTAGTTTTGCAGGGTATTATCTTTGCAGAAAATGGGTAAAGAGTCCATGGACTCTCTCTGTATTATGTCCTAGAATAGTTTTTAAATTTATAGTTACTTCAAAATAAAATTTTTATTAAAATTTCAGAGAGAGATAGAGGGAGGAAAATACCTCCTTCCTTGAGAGATAGAATAAGGGATCTTGACAGAGGGCTATCAGAAAAGACTTTTCTGAGATGTAAAACATAAATTATGGGTAATTTTTTTTCCTTTTTTTAGGGAATATGGAAAATGGAAAGAATATTTCAGGCTCCTATCTAAAGTCTTTGTAGCAAGAAAGTGCATGGTACATTGAAAAACCTGGAAAGAATTTTGAAGAAGGGTATTACATAATGGGCTCACAGGTTCCCCCCCACCCCCCACTGTCAATGCTTTCTCTTAAATTATTTTATTGCAAATCTCAATCACATATTTTTCTATAATGATTTTAAACATTATAGTTATTATTACAGTAATGACTCTAAAACCAGCCTGTCTAATACTGTAGCCACTAGTCGCATTAAGTGTATATTTAAATTGATTAAAATTCAACAAAATTAAAAATTCCCCCAGTCAGGACTAGCCACGTCTCAAGTCCCTAATAGTTATATTTGGCATGTACTCTGTACTGAGCAAATCTACAAAACATTTTCATCATCACAAAATGTTCTATTTGATAACATTGCTCCAGACAGTTAAACATGCATATTTAACATAAAACACAAAGTTCATCCATCTTTATCCTATTTTCCAACAATACTTATTTACTACTATTATTAAAGTTTATTTGTTTACTCTTTCACAAACAAGAGACACACAGAGAAAGTGAGAGATAACACCCCCATAGAGTCTTGGGGCCACAATCCTCTCCCAGCCTCTGCTAGCCTAGGTCTGCCTGGCATCCTTAGGAAGATCTCTGGACGGGAACTTGGAACCTTCCAACATGGATCAGTCTCACAGAGTGCTTCATTTTATCACTGTGCCCGTCTGTGGCCCCACAATGTATTAACAAATACTTTAGAATGCGTTAATAACAACTGCCTCACTCACAACTTTTGCTTATATTTTAGTTCAGTCTTTCGGTTTTTAACCACACAAACTATATATGGCCCTGATTTTCAGCAGTTGCTGTTTAGATTTATCTACATGTTTACCATTTCTTTTTGTTTCTTCTTATAACTTAGATATTTCTTTTGGTAACGTTTTCTTTTCCCTAGAGGTTTATTCCATAGGAGGTTTATCAGTGAAGATCTTTTGCTAGTTTTTTTTTTTCCCTTTCTGTTTGTCTGAAAATATCTTCTTACTTTCTTGATCTTCAAAGAGAGTTTTTAAAAAGGAGAGATATCTTATTTCAACTTTGAAGATGAAATTTCACCTTTTGTTGGCTTCCATTGTTACTTTCAAGAAATCATCTGTCAGTATAATAGCCATTTCACTGCAGGTAATCTGTCTTCTTTCCTCTGACTGTTTTTTCAGAATTTCTCCATGTCTGTTGTGTTCTACATTGTGTTTTCATTGAAATGCTCTGAAGAATAACTTCCATTTTATTTATTTTAGATGTCACTTTGTGGCTTTACTTTATGTGGTGATAGATATATTTTATCAGGTAAGGGCTTTAGCCATTCAAATATTAAGTTCTAAAAAGAGAGGAAAGAGGGAAAGATGCAGAAGTACCAGTTCAAATACTGGTGCTTTTTTTTTTTTTTTTCCCTCATTCTCCATGTTTTCTTCCTTTGGGATTCCAATTTGATATGTATTGTACCTTCACAGCCTATCCCCGATTTTTCTTAGATTATCTTTGTAAATCTCTCTGCCTTTTGTTTTGTTTAGTTTTTGCTATAAGGCATGTGTGTTCACTGGAGACACACAGACAGAGACAAAGTGAGAAATCACCCCCCCCCCAGGTGGGATGACCATGACACAACCCCTTCTCCATTTTCCTCCTATAATTTTGGGTATGCACACACATATACCCAGCTTGAGTTTCAAACCACTGGATGTGGGACTTGAACCGTGGTCAGTCAAGTGAGAGTCCAGACCCAAAACCACTATACTACCTGCTGACCTCAGTAATCTGGTCATTTTTATCTTTTCATGTTCTTATCAACTAATCTTCTTATATATTCCTTTATAATAATTCTTTATCTATCTGTGTCTAACCTGGGATATAACTTTTTAAAAAAAAACATTATTTGGCATTTTTTTTATATCTTAAACATCTTTTGATATTCTGTATCTAATTCCTAATACACACCACATTTAAGGGTCTGTTTGTTTTGTTCTGTTGTGTTGTCTGCTTTTGTTTAGTCTTGCTCATCTATATTTGCCTCTTCATTTGTTTGGTTTTTTTTGTGAATTTACATTAACTTATCTATGGGAATTCTTTGGAGGTCTGGGTTTATGTTCTTCCAGACAAAATTTGGGTTTGATTTTGCAAGTCACCTTGGGAATGACTAACCTTGACTACTTTAAATCTATGTTTTAAGTTCATGTTTTGTTTGTTAAGATCATAAACCTGAAATACTTACAGTCATTCTGAAAAGACAGATTTCTCTGGCTTCATGAGAAGTCAATGAAAAGCCATGAGTGTATTCAACACATCCCTCAGTAGGAAACTGTTTTATTTCCTGACTTTACTTCATGAGGATGTCACTTTATTGTGGTATCTCTGTTTCTACCTCCTGACCTGCATTGTGCCAGGCTTTGATTTCTCTTTCTAGTATAAATGCCCATTGAAACCCAGATTACCAACAACCATGGCAAGAGCCAGACCCAGAGATTTATACTTTCATTTAATATCTATCTCTAAGGAATTCTCCACTTCATTTTTTCCCCTGCCAGATGATCTATGCAGCATTCTCCCAATGAGTTGAGTTCTGTATAGGGAGCAATTTCTGTGATCTCTAATCTACCATATTCCTCAGCCCCCTAAAAGGATTCCCTGACTCTGAACTGGAGAGATTAAATTGAGATTGAGAATAGATAAAGGAACACAGGTTAGGAGTTACTGCAATAGTCTAGGCAAGAAATTGCAGCACTGACTACTATGGACTTGAGAGAAGTGGATAACAGTGTATTTAACAGCTAACAGGAGAGGGATTTGAGAGAGATTTTATGTGTGGTAAGATGGATCTGAGAGTTAGAGAAGGCATTCAGGATCATGCCAATGTTCAGGATAAGGCCCACTTGCATAATAGCATAGGAGGTGGTGCTGATCACTGCAAGGAAAACTAAGTTAAGGTAAAAATTATGGGCTTAGTTTTGAACCAAATGGTTCAAATGACTCTATACAGCATGGGTGTGTCCAAATTTCTGAACTGGAAGTGAGACTGTGAGCTATGAATATGAACTCCTTTGTTATTTTCATCCAGGTGGGATTAAAACTGAGGAAGAATTAAGCTGTGCAGGGAGATGGCACATAGTGAAGGAAAAGCATGCCCAAAATCAACCCAGGAGAACTTTGCCCTCTAATGACCTGGCAGAGAAAGTTAAGTCTACAGAGAAAAACAACTCACAAATTTGGAAGGGTTTGGGAAAGTGTATTATGTCCTAGTCTCTCATTTCTTCCTAAATGTAGAGTCAGCCATATTGCCCTTCTTACCATCTCCCACATGCTTCCCCTTCCTCTTTTGCCTTCGTACATGCCATTCCTCCTGTGTTCAATAACCTCCACCCTTTTCACCCTTTCTACCTTTTACCACTGTTCCTGGTAAACGTCTGTATATCCTTTTTCTCTAGCTCCAGTGTCAGCACTTCCACGTGGCCTTTTCAACCCCTGTGTTCTCCCTTCCTTAGACCAGGGTTTACAGCCAGTTTTGTAGTGCTTTCGTCTCTCCCCATTGCAGGTATCGTACTGTATTTCAAGTGTCTCTCTACATCCATCTACAATGCCATCTTCCTCACTGCACAGCTAATGTCTTGTCCCCCACTGTTCCTTCAGTGCCTAGCGAAGCACTTGGTTCACAGTTAAATCCGTATTTGAGTCAGACAATCGAAACATAGGTCTCCGAGAGGGTGCAGAAAGCAATTGGAGAAAGACAAGTCAGCCCACCTGAAAAGATCGACGGTATGCAAACCTAAAATCATGGCAATCTGGTTCTAGTCATCAGCGTCTACCAGGTGCCAGCCAATATCTACACGCACAGTACACTCTCCTCCTTCCTTCCCTTCTACTTCTTGCCATAAGGTGGTTATTTTCACTGACATCCTCTCTTCCTGTCCCCATAAAAGATTTGCCTGTATGTTCAACTCCATCATAAGTTGCCTACATCAAATATGAAGGCACGGATAGTATGATTAGTATGCAACACATATCATGTGATATCTTTAAACCCTTGGCTTTCTAAACAATTCCCTGCAGATAATGACACTGAACAAGTTGCATGAATTAAACTCAGCAACCTAAGCAGTACATGGCATGAGGATTAATGAACGAACATCACGGTGAGCGCCCTTCAAGAGGTGGCCAGGGAAGTGAAAGAGGCTTGGGATAGGACCAGTGCTGTCTTGAAGCAGAGAAAGAGACTTGGAGAAGGAATCAATTGGAGAATTCTTGAAGAGGTTACAAGGTAGCATGCAGGTCTTTAACAGAAGAAGTTGGCCATAAATAAAATCCTTTACTGAAAGCTGGGGTTTCTTGCAATGCCCTCCGTGATATTCTGTATTGGGGGAATGTCTTTGTCTCAGATTTCCTAGGAAGATGGGAGTAGGGGGCAGTTTCAAGACTGTTTGGGTTTCCTGGGCCATGTTAATGCTTATTATGACTCAGATGGGATGGCAAGCAGCTTGTGCTATGGCTGACATCAGTCTGTAAAAAATCGGGACAATGTCAGCAATCTCAAGCTGTTCTCTGGGGTACATGGGAAAATATCACAGTGAGGTCTACTGGGCCTTGAGTGAGAGGCCTGTAGCCTCGCATGAAATTGTGACAGATGGCCATCTCTCAGCGCCCAACAGCCACAGCACCCAGCGGCTTGGATCCTCAGCTTACCAACCAATTCCTCCTAGTACTTGACCATATATTTCCTCTTATTTCTCATTTCCCACTATTTTCCTGGCAGTTAATTACATATGGTTCTATAAACACTATACTTTTTTAAATTTATTTTTATTATTATTATTTTTTTAAGATTTTTGCCATAGGGTGTGTGCCCTTGCAGGAGAGAGAGAGAAAGAGTCAGTGAGAGGGAAAGTGAGAAATCACTCCTCAGGCAGGATGGCCACACTGCAATCCCTTCACCTCCATTCTCCTCCTGGGATTTTGGGCATGCATGCACACACACCTGGCATAGATTTCAAGTCGCCTCTCTGGGACTCGGACCATGACTGGCCGTGTAGGAGTCCAGTGACTTAACCACCAGGCCTCCTACTGCCCCACAATGTACCATCTTATTTCCAGGGCGTTTTTCCATCTTTTCTTCTCTCTAGAATGCGTACCTCACTGCTAATCTACTCAAACACAATCTTTCCCATGTTCCTTTACTAGGCATCTTTATGAGATCCGTCTTTGTAGCACACATGTATAGATAAATATCTTTTTATTTTTGAGATCAGACAAAATAAGACACACTGAGAGAAATATGGCTGTAGATTGAGTATCTAGTAAAACCACTCACCAGTGTGCCCGGTAGCTCATGGCAGAGTGGAAGTAGCACAAACATTGAACCTACAGACTATCGGAACAGGATGCTGTCACCATCTGTGATCTTGAGACATTTATTTAAGCTCTAACTCCGCTTTCACATATCTGTTGTACCTATCATTTACTTAAATTGCCAGAGGACATGTGTACTTCCCAGAGACAGAGAGAGGAAGAGGGAGAAGACATCCCTTAGTGGGACATGGTGCCATCATATTCCCTTGGCTTCCATTTCTCTATCCCATCAAGATCTGGGGCACAGGTGTACAGAGGCCTAGCATATTTTTCAAGCCTATTTGAACCATGTGGTCACTCATGTGAGATTTGGCTCCTTTAGCCACCAGGCCACAGGGCTGGTCATCTGTTACACCATAGGGAATTATAGAAGATTAGGTAACTCAACATATATAAAATGCCTACAAGCTTTGTGTATAATTGTTAATTCTAGTACTCCATCCCTTAGGTAGAATAAGCTACACACTACCCTGAATATGTTTCTCTCCCTATTTTGTACACTCCAAGAATAGTGATATGGTTTGATGTCTTTTCTCTCCATAGAGAACTTTTTGTTCCACAAATGGATGAATAAATGAACAAACACATCCACAGGAAAAAAAAAAATTCACTTTGTATTTCAAGTTTGTCTGAACTGCTTCCTGGAAAGCCAGAATTGTGATATTTAAAACAAAACCAAAAGCAAACTCAAAACAAAGGCCAATGACCCTGCTCAGTTATTTCTGCTTTGTCTACTGATGGCCAAAATGACTTTATAATACCCCTGAGGGGAACAGTGTGCTTTGTAAAGGTTATAGGGAAATCTAGGTAGTATGTCTCAACTCACTTAAAACAGGTAAGATCTTGACTTAAAACCTACACTCATTCAAAGATTGACCTTTGAATTTCTATGTACTTAAAAAAAAAAAAATTTCTCCTCCTGTGCTCTCATTTTTGACCAAGTTCTCCAAGAGCTTCAGAAATCACTTTTTCCCTTTCTCTCTCTGCAACCCACTTCCTTCTTTTGGTAAGGGAGGTGGGGTGCCTCAGGGAGAGAGAAGCAAGGGTGGTTGGGGGAGGTGAGGGCACAAGCTAGGATGAGATTATCTCTAGAGGTCTCCGCTAGCTCTGGAAGCATCACACAGTGACAAACAGCCTAAAATAAAGGTTAGGGACCATTTGCAAAGGCTAGGTGTGTTTTCTGAGTTCATGCCAAAGGACACACAAGCACCCTATAGGAAGGACAGGAAGTACTATGTGTCTAATAAACAAAGGAGTCAACCCTGAGGAAATGGGTGATTTCTCGCTTTCTGTTTATGTCTCTCCAGTGAGTGCATGTGCCCTATAGCCAAGAAAACAACAACAACAACAACAAAACAACTTAAAAAATAAAAAATAGAGCCATACTCCAAGACATAACTCTTCAGGCTGCTCTACCAAGCTCAGGCTAAGCTTCCCTTACTAATTCAAAACATGGAAGGAGAGTAATGAAGTAAGGGAAGTGCAGTGCAGTCAGGGCTCTCAGGAGCTGAAGAGGTGCTAATTGTTGCAAAAGATCTTATCTGACCTTCCTTGGAGGCAGCATTTAACCTCTGACTCCTGGTGGCTGGTGAGGAGCAGTCAGAACACCTACACTATAGAAGAACTTTCTCCTCTCCAGACCTTCCCCACAGCCCTGAACTCCACCAAGGAAATGCCCTTTCTTGAGGGGAGGGGGAGAATCCACATCAGGGGACAGAACAAGGAGCTAGGAGCCTGGGTCAGAGAGAAAGCTCCCATTCCTCAGAGCTCAGCGAAGTGCCCCAGTGTCACCAGGAGTGGCTTTGAAAGCTGATGGAGCTACCTAGGCCTGCTTCCTGTCCCACCACACCCCCAACATGCACACCTAGAGAAATCATTTGAAAAATGGGGCCCAAGTCTGTTTTTTTCAAATCCATTCCTTTTCTTTGCCTCTCTTTTCTTAAGATTTTTGCAAGAGGGCATGTGCATTGTTAGAGAGAGACAGAGAGAGGAAGTGAGAAATAACTCCCTAAAGGGGACAGTCATGTAACAATCCCTACTCCTCCTTTCCCCTCTCAGGATTTTGGACCTGCATGCACAGGCACCCACCATGTTTTACCAGCCCTTCGGTCAGGAACTCAAACCATGGTCAGCCACGTGGGAATCCAGCACCTTAAGCACCACACTATCAGCTGGACAAATCCTTTCATTTCCTAATAGTATCAATAGTGAGTGACACCCAACATGAAGAGGTAGGAACAACCCATGGTGATGTTTCCTGACTTTCCACCAGCAAGCTTTGGGATATCCCTTTCCTCTTCCTGTGCCTTTTTGATTGCCAAATAGTGATCATAATTATATCTAAAACCTATGAAAATTAAGTTAGTAACTGTAAAATGTTTATAATTGTATCTGGCACTTAGTGAGGATGACATATAAGACTGTTAAATTAAACAAAATGTCACTACCTTCTATACATTCCAGGGGCTCTCAGATTATAGTGCTGGGGACAGAAGCCTCGCCTAGAAATATTTTAGAAATGTGACTCCTTGAGGCCTCACCCCAGATTTACTAAATCCCAAATCCTGGAGGTAGGGTCCAATAATCTCAATTTTAGCAAATCCTCCAGGTACACTTTTCATTTTGAGAACCTCTCCTCTCACCCATCAACTCTCATTCAAATTTGTTTTCTAGACCGAATCCCTGCTTTGTTCTCCCCAAAGAGGCATTTGAGTCATTCTAGAACTTCAAATACTCCTCAAAATGCATTTTTATTAGTGAAGAGTCTTTTGGTAGTGAGTGACAGACAGCCCACTAAAACCAAATGAAGTCTAAGGAGGATTTATTGCTTTGTATGACAGAGGGGGTCAGTGGTGATGACAACAGCCAATATTTATTGCCTGGTACTGTTTTAAGCACCTTATACATAATAGGCCATTTAACTTTCACAACAGTTCTATAAAGAAGATGAAATTACTGTCTCCATTGTAGAGCCAAGGGAACAAGGAAGAGAGAGCTGCAGGAACTCCTCCAAGGCTACACAGGGAATACCTAGTAGGCCATGTAGTGGATTTTTTTTTTTTTGAGAGAAAAAATATTGCTATAGGGCACATGTGCTTCTCTCCCTCAACTGTCCTAACAAAACCCATGGGACTGACTGACTGGACTGACCTGTACTTTCTGTCCATCCCTGGACCAACCATTGAATGGAATCTGAAGGACCGAATATATCACTGGGCCAGGTTATGTCAGGTGACTGGTCTGGATTTAGGGATCCAGTGGGTCTGAAGCTTTGAAGAAAGCTTTCTCCCCAGTGGTATGAACCAGAAGAGGAGGAATTCTAGCTAGCCATACTTCATATTAGGCCCAATATTAAAATTTTGTACGTATCGAACTACTGAATCATCACAATAATTTTATGATGTAGTTCCCGTCATTACCCCAGGTTTCAAAAGAGAAAATAAAGGCATCAGGTGACTTACTTGTCTAGGACCACATAGGTAGTCCTAGACATAACAGAAGCCACACTGGACCCGGAGACGCCTGGCTCTGAAAGTCCATGCACATAGCAACTAGACCATAATACTAACTGTTGATGGTTTTGTCACTTTGGAGTTAGGGTCACTCCTTACTCTGTTGATCAGGTTCAGCTTCTTTCAATATGAGAAGACAAAGAAGATTTCCCAGTCTTCCCCATCTGGGATTTTCTCCAAATAACAAACACCTTCTCTCTTTACTGTTGATAGTACAGCAAACACCTCAGAGTAGGGTGCCTACAGTTAGCAAATGAAAATACGGGACATTCAATAAGTTTGAATTTCAGGTAAATAGTATCTTGTATTTGTTTAGTGTAAGTATACTCCATGCAGTATACTATCTGAGAACCCTACCTCAGAGTCAGATTTATTTTTTGGGTGAGTAATTGTACCAGTTGGTTCATGCCCAAGTAGGTTCCCAGGACATGACTTTCAGTCAAATCAGGACCAGTTGATCACACTGTACCTAATTCAGTGGCTTCTAAAGAAAGAGATTTCATAACTAGTCACCCTCATTTGTCCAAAGTTAGCCTCTCAGAGAGTCAACTGTCGGCTGTGATTACACTTTTTTCTCTGAGGAGCGTGCATGCACGAGTCCCTGATCTCTCAGTTCCTCACAGTCAACTACCAAAGGTCTCACACTGACACCCTCAAAGTGAGCTGACTATATGCTAACCACATAAGAGACTCTGCCCTGCCCTCCTCAGAACTATGGACATTCTCTTCTTTTTCCAACAGTACCATAGTGCATGAGGGACATCAGGAATCCATCAAGAGGAATAGGCCATTACGAGTCTCCTAAACACTCCTCATCAACAACGCCTGGAGCCTCAAGGAACAGGAGAGCCAAGGGAGCTCGCACAGAAAGTATGAGAATCATGGCTTTTTTCCATTACATATCTGGACTATCATATCCCAGGGCAATCTGATCCTGAAGACTTCTATTCAGTCCAATTTATCTTGGCTGGCTTCCTATATAGAGGTTAGAGACCATGAAACATTCAAGGTTGGAAAAAGATAGCACTGCTAGTAGGGAAGTTGCTCAATTTACCAAATTCTTGTCCAAAACAGCCTGTGGCTATTATATACCAGTGCATCTCCACGCAGATACAGAAATCTATATTCCCAATCTGCCCTAAATGACCAACTTTGTTCAGTGGGCAGGATGAAGCTCTGATGTCTCTCATTCAGCCAACAGTTGAAAAGTCAATGAACCTAACATTGAATCGTTTAGGCTAGGGCTTTGTGAGCTAGGCTGGCCCTTGCATTGACCACAAGGGGGCCTGTATGAACAGGCCTTGGGCATTAGGATCTTTTAATCCCCTTCTTTTCAGCAGTTTTCATCACTCTCTCTACATCTAGAACCCCACTTTTCCCTAAACTTAGCTCATATGAGCCAGGATACAAGTAGGTATGTCCCTTTGCACATCTGCACTGCCCTTATCTCCATGAGAGAGGGTTATGATTTGAATGTTTGTTCCCACCAAAACTCATGTTGAAATTTGTCATTGTAACAGTCCTAAGAGGTGGGATCTTTGACAAATGATTAAGTCAGGAGGGCTCCACCATCATGGATGGAGTATGGTAACTATAAAAAGGCAAGGAGGTTCTCACCAGGTTCTAGCATATTGATAATGTTCTTCCTGGCCTCCAGAACTGTAAGTCAATAAACTTCCATTCATTATAAACTACCCAGGAATTCTATCATAGGTATTAGGTTATGGTACACATGATAAGAATTCTGTTAGAGTAGCACAAAATGGACTAAAACAAGAGGAAGCCTTGTCTATGTCTTGACTGTTTTCTCCAAGGCTTAGACTTGTGCTGTCATGGAATAATGGCAGTATATAGAAAGGTTAAAAACACAGACTTTGTTCCATGAGCCAGAATTCCTTGGGTTCAAATCCTAGCTTTTCCACTTAGCTGCAAAACCCTGAAAAAATAACTTTCCCCATTTGTAGATGGGATACAACTATGTATTTCATAGAATGATTTTCAGAACTGAGTCAATCTACACAAAGTACTTGAAAGTAGGTATTTAATTAAAATTGGTTAAATAAAATAACTTCAAATTCCTCCTCTGGTGCAGGTATTGAGGATGAAAAAAATCTCCCTGCCCACAAGGAACTGAGTCTGATCAAAAGTTATATGGCTAAGTAAATAAATAACACAACAGGCTACATGCCTTTAATGAATTGGCTATCTTGTTCTTGCAGAAGGCACAGGAAGACTGACTCGTATTTATCCAGGGACTCAGAGAAAACTTCACAGTGTAGGGAGAGCAAGAGATACACTTCAAAGGAACAGAAGGAACATACAAGGATTCCACAGAGCAAAGGACAGCTCTAGACTGGACCAAGCACTTTGAAATCAGGTACTAGCTCATTTAAGAAGACTTTTAGAGTAGCAAAAAGGGGCAGAGGTGCTCGTATGCAACACAATGGGGAGTGGTCCAGTCCAGTTGGGGTACTACCTTGGTAACTGGTAGTTTTCCCCTCTTTTAGGTGCTGCATTTAAGAAAATGTGAAAATTGGGGCCAGCAGGTGGTATAATGGTTAAGACACTGGACTCCTTCATGGCCAACTGCAGTTTGAGTCTCAGACCCGGCAGCTTGAAACTCACACTGGATGCATGTGCGTGTGTGCTCAAGATCATTAGAGGAGAATGGCAGAAAAGGGACTGCAACATGGCTGGCCATCTTCCCTGGAGGGTAATTTCTCATTTTCTGTCTCTCTGTCTCTGTCCCTCTAGTGAATGCACATGCCCTATAGCAAAAATCTCTCTCAAAAAAAAAAGAGAAAAGAAAGTGTGATGATGTCAGTGGATCAATCCACATGAGTTTGAACACCCAGACAAGTCTGTGACATGACAGAGCCAAGGAGTAACAGGCTCAAATGGATATGGCCCACTTGAGAAGGTCCGTAGAAAGGTGAGTGCAACCTGGAAACAAACAAGCTCAGGTCTTACTGCATGGGGCAAGTTACTTCACGTCTCTGAGCCTAGGAATCTTCATCTATTACATGGTTTTATCATATGACTTGCTCACTTTGAGGACGGGCAAGTACTATGCTTGGAGTAAGCACTCAATAAGCAAGAGTTCTTATAACCATAATGAAGTTCTCATCTCTTTCTTCTTCTTGAAGTGATTTGACAATATGTCCCAAAGAGATAATACCAAGAAATGAGAGCTGTCCTTTTACACTGGATATGAATCCAGTTCAAGATAAATTGATTTCTATCTACCTTCTCTGTGTTTTTTCCCCATCTGCAACATGGAGTAATGGTGACATCACCATGGGATTATTTTGTAAATTAAAGGAGTAAATGAATAGCACATTATGCAGTCAGGAATCAATATATATTAGCTGCTTAAAATAGTAACGACTGTTTTGGTTCATATTCTGTTGCTAATAACAATCCTGCAGACCAGGGGATTTATGAAGAATAAAGGCTTATTTGACTGTTGGTTGTGGAGGTTTAAGATTGAGGGGAATCATCTGGTGAGGTTCTTGTTACTGGAGAAGATTTTTTTTCGGAGTCCTAAGGTGGTGCAAAGCATACACATCACAGACGGCAAGGGTGAGTGTATCTGGTCTCTCTTTTCGTACAGCTACCAGTATTCAATTACAGAAGTCCCACCCTGAAGATCTTATTTATTCCTAATTACCCTCCAGAGTCTCCACTTCTTCATACCATAGTTGGATTAAGTGTCTATCCTCTTTCAGGGACTGGATGGTAGCACCACAGTTTATTATGAGGCTCTGCAAGGCTAACCCATGTGGGGAGGATCTGGATTCACATCTAGAGACCTCCCTCAGCATGCCCTATATGCCTGTGATCTGGGGCTGGCAGAGGCAGGGGGTAGATTGCAGCATCCCAGATGCTGTTAGGAGTGCTGTCTCTCTGCCTCTCTCATTCTCTCATTGTGAAACAAACTAAGTAAATCACATTTTCACCCCTCAAATACTGTCACAGTAGAAACCAAATTTCAACACATACATTTGGGTGGGACATAGTCAAACCACAGTGATCATGATTGATATTAATATTGCAGAGGCTTAATTGCAAAGACGACATGGGAGAAATCTTGAACACCAGAGAATACAGGTAGACATGGGCCCCTGAGGGAAAAGCTAGCAATGTCTGTCAACAGCATGCTTGTCATCTCAAAGAAGAAAAGCCCTAGGGCCCATCAGGTACCAGCTATTAGTCTACTTTTCACAGGAGCTGCAGACCTAGACTGGAGGTCTGCTGCCCCCCCGCCCCCACAAGCCCCCAAGAGAGAGTAGGCTATCTATTGTCTCCGGAAGTCAGGGGTTGAAGGTGAATGCTGCAAGTCCTTGGCACTCAAAATAGACCTCGAGGAATTACAACCCCCAGAAGGTATCATCAGAGACTCATCACTATCATCTCAAGGAGGAAATGTGGTATCTTCATGACAGATGTAGCTGCAAATGCCACAACACTCCCTTCCTTCCATTGTTCTTCTTCCTTTCTTTTGCTAAGAGGAAAGAGATTTGATTTCAGTGCTTGAATGCATTCTCTCCATCCTGTAACTTGTCAGCTCCTCTCCACCACTCCAGGCCACTGCTTGTAACAAGAATCCAACCATCTTTGGGATTCTCCACAGTGGCTAACTCCTCTCCCCTTCTCTCACTCCTGCCCGCCCGCTGGGATCCATCTAGTTAGTAGACCAACAGTCCTCAGCCCTCCAATAAGCAGGGAAATGTAGCATAGTATAAAGAGTATGGGATTTCCAGCTGGGAAACCCTCAATGTGAATTTCACATTTGCCAACGGCTGGCTGTGTGATCATACGAGATCGTTAGCCTCTTCAAACCTCAATGTTCTTGTCTGCAAAATGTGTAAGATAATGATTCATATTTCAATAATTGTTGTTGTGTACCACACCACCTCACACTTAATGGCGTGAAATGACCATTTGATCATCCTCGGATTTTGTAGGGCAGGGATTTGGAAAGGGCAAAGGGAGAAGTTTGTCTCCGTCCATGGTGTCTGGAGCCTCACATTGGAAGATTAAAGGATACAGAGGACTTGACAGCAAAGGGCTTGGGTCACTGTCTGGCTCAGTTATTCATATATCTAAAGCCTGAGTTGGGAGGATTCCACATTTAGGGCCACTGATGACAGCACTGACAGATAGTTTTGCCAGTCTGCTTACTGTCCTCACAGTATGGTGGCCTCAGAGTGCTTGCCCTTTATGTAGAGGCTCTGGGACCCAAGGGAGCATATCCACACCAAGACGAGAGAAACTACATCACATTAGAAGTCATGCTTTGTCACCTATGATTTGCTCTCTTGGCTGTAAGGGAGCCTCAAGCCTGCCTTGGTGCAAAGGGAGAGAGATTAGCCTCCATCTCTTGTCGGAGGAATGGGAAAGTTCTAGAGCATATTATTCCCACTATCATGGAAAGTAGATCTTCCACATTCCCTTACAGAATTATCATGAAGTTGACATAAGATACTGCATACCAACAGAACTTGGTATATAACAGATACTCACTATCCCACTCCCTGCTTCCCAAGTTAGGTTGAAACGCCAAGTGCAGACGGGCAGGTGGCACGGTGGTTAAAAGCACTGAACTCCTACATGGCCAATAGCAGTTTGAGTCCCAGACCTGGTGGCTTACTTTCCCTGTCTCTCTCTAGTCAAATTGAGAGAGAATAATAAGTAAAGTTAGATAAAATAATTTTTTTAAAAGAAAGAAATGCCAAGTACTTCATGAGTGATTTTAGACAGCAGCTCTTTCACAACTATCTGTAGTTATGTCTCATCTCTCCCTATTAATAAGAGAATCCTTCAGCCATCTAACATGTCTTGAACTGAACTGAATCTACAAGATCTTCACTTTTAAATGGTAATAGAAATAATAACAACAACAACAACAGAAAGTTGAGAATAACAGCCTGGTAAATGCCAGGTCTTACTCTAATACGACCCCTGACTTCAGTTTCTATTGTCCATAACCCTTAAATGTGAGCATTATTATCTTATGTTACAGATGAGGAAACTAAAATTCAGGGAGCATAAAGGACTGTCCAGTGTCACGTAGCAAGTCAGACCCAGAACCCATATTCGAAACTCAGCCAGGCTACCCAATTCCAAAACCTTCTTTCTTCTACTCTACCTTGATGGTCAACTCATCGCTTACCTCCTCTTGCAGAGAGTGTGGTCTCTTTGCTGGGTGGTGATAAATATTTAACAGCCATGTTGCCAAGAATAAGAAGTATGTATATATAGTGCAGTGTGTGTATGTATGCATATTTCATACATTATAAATATCACCGATACAAAGAAAGTGGAACACATCATTATAAAGAATAATATATACCCTATTCCTTGTTACAATGTCTGTATCATCAACTGATTCTTTCAAAATGCTTGTCTTGGTTTTTGCTGAACTCTGTTATACACAGCAAACTGTAATTTCTGTTTTATTTGTTCACTTATAAGACAAAGGATGTGTATGCTTGCCATAAAGTAACAGAGAGGGAGGGACAGTACCCTTCCAGTGGGGTATGATCGCACCGCAATTCCTTCTCCTCCATTTATCTATGCTGTTGGGATTCGGGGCCCACATGCATGTGTACCCAGAGTGTTGTTCAAGACACCAAGGCCATATTCAAACTGCACAATCAGCCATCAGGATCCAGTTCCCTTAACCACCAGGCCCCAGGACTGGCCCCAAACTGGATTCAACTGATAGACTAATGTAATTCCAATATGAATAAAAGGTATTTGTATGAATAAGATGGAAAGGAAACAATGCTATGTGTGAACTTCGATCATATACCAATTATGTTACTAACTTCTTGGTCAATTCAGGTAATAGTTTTCACACAAGGGAAGAATATTCCCTCGGTTTTATTTTTGTACACTATTCACAATGTAACGATTAAAGATGTAGAGCACTTTTTTTCTTTTTTAGTATTTTATTTTACTTATTATTACTATTTTAATTTGCTACAGGGCATATGTGCTCACATAGAGAGAAAGTAAGAACTCCAACTGCCAGATCCAGGACTCAAACCACAGTCGACCATGTGGAGTCCATGGCCATAACCACCACATCACCTGCTGGTCTCAGGAGTGACACACTTTTAAATTCAATCTGTATTATTATATTTTTACAAAGATTTTTGCCATAGGGTGCATGTGCTTGCCAGAGAGAGACAAAGACGGTGAGAGGGCAAGTGAGAAATTAGCTCCCAGGGAGATGACCATGCCACAGTCCCTTCTCCATTCTCCTCCTGGGATGTTGAGCACACACATACACATGCCTGGCATGATTTTCAAGTCATAAGGTGTAGGGTTCGAATTGTGGTTGACTGTGTGAGAGTCCTGTGCTTTAACCACTACTTGGGCTGCCCCCAATCTGTATTTCTTAAGTCTAGGGTGATAGTCCACAAATTAAGAAAGCCCTGACTTGTAGCACTAGCTGATTTCCATGGTGTAAATATGCCCATCATGGCCCATTTCAAGCTATGAAGATAGTATCATTGAGGGGCTGGCAGGTAGTGTGGTGGTTAAGGCACTAGAATCCCACATGACCAAACACGGTTCAAGTCCTGGACCTGGTGACTTGCTTTCTCACTTTCCTTTTCTCCCTCACTGGTCAAATTTTAAAATAAATAAATAAATAAATATTAAGTAATTATTTTTAAAAAGATAAAATGATTGCATATCAACTTGGAAAGAGATGAGTAGTAACACCTTTTTCTTTTTTTTTTTTTATTGAGAGATCTCTTTGCTACTAGGTATGTGTGTTTGCTGGAAAGACAGAGATACAGAAAGCAAGAAATCACCCCCTGGGGGGATGGCCACACCACAATACCTCCTCCTCCATTACCCTCTCAGGATCTTAGGCATGCATGCACAAGCGCCCAAACTGAGTTTTAAGCTACACTGTCCAAGACTCACACCGCAGTTGAGTACGTGGGAGAGTCCAGTAGCACAACCATTATGCCATCTGCTGGTCCCAAGATGAGTAGAAACCTTATATATTTCTGTGTTCCTGTCATAGACATAACAGATATAAATAATTTTTTTAATATAAATAATCTTAACAGTAAAGGTTATATTGTAAAATAACTAGGAAGCGATGAGTTTCGAGTATTTACTATCTTTGTTTACAGTATATTTAAATGTGTTTATATTGTTAAGAATGACTGTATTTAATAACCACCTTGTAGAATTCCTGAAAATTTAACAATCAGTTATTTTTTTTGGGGGGGAGGGGAAGAGGTAGAGGTTTTTGCTATAGGGCACAGGCACTTGCCAGAAAGACAGAGAGAGAGACAGAAAGCAAGAAACCACCCCCCCAAGGAAGATGCCCACGCCACAATCCCTTCTCCTCCATTCTCCTCTTGGGATCTCAGGCACGCATGCACACGTGCCCAGTGTGACTTTAAACCACTGGCTCCAGGACTCGAAGTGGGGTCAACTACATGGGAGTTCAGTGACGTAGACATTATGTCAACTGCTGGTCCCAACAACCAGCTATTTATAACCTGGTGTAAGCCAGAGGCAACACACTGATAGTCTCTTCCACGTCCATTTGACTTCTGCTCACACTTAAGTATATCTTCATAATGAATCCCTTCTGTTCTGCTCTGTTTACTTTTATTCCCAGCATGCTCTGGGGCAGGAGCTAAGATTGCCTATTATAAAATAATGTAACTACTGCCATGCCTATGACTAGGAACTAGTTCATCTTTCTACATCTCAAGGTCACAATGAATTTGACTTCTTTTAGCCTGAGGTTACTTCCCTGCTCTATCTCCTTACTGCCCCCCCCTCCGCCCCCAGTCAGGGCACAGTTTATGATGAAGCCCATTTGGTTTCGTCCCATTCAACTGATGAGAGAAATCACCTCCAGGTGGTTTGCTCCACTGATGAAAATATATCTTAGCCTTACTTTAAGGTGCTCTCAGTTGCAAATTGTTCCATTTTATACCCGTGCTGTAACTCATTAAAACTGTGTTTCACTCCAGTGTTCTGCTCATTACAATGGTCAGAGAGCGCTTTGCTTCTGGGAAGCACAGCTATAATGAGGGCAGAGTTTTCAGCACAAAAACAGCTCCTAATAGCTCATTAGGAAAATTGACTAGTTAGGCAGAACCGTTGTTTCCTCTCTTTGACTACAGATCTGAAAGCCTTTCTTTCTCCAAGAGCTAGGGACAATAACGACCCACTCTGGGTCCCTGGATAAGGCTGGTAGGGTTAGATGGGCGTCCTGGCTTCTTTGTAGAAATGCTTGGATTTCCCTGGTGTTGAGGTGATGGGTAGACCCTCAACGTGGTTATCTGTTTTTCCTGAGGAATAGGCCATAGCTTTCTTCTTTTTTTTTGGGGGGGGGAGAGGTTTTTGATATAGGGCACGTGCGCTCACCAGACAGAGAAAGACGGAGAGATAGAAAGCGAGAAATCACTGCCCAGGGAGGATGGCCACGCCGCTATCCCTTCTCCTCCATTCTCCTCTCGGGATCTTGGGCACGCACGCACACGCACCAGGCGTGAGTTTAAGCCACCAGGTCTGGGACTCGAACTGCGGTTGACTACGTGGGAGTCCAGCGACATAGCTATTACGCTAACTGCTGGTCCCTAGGCCATAGCTTTCTTGTGAGTATGGGTACACTTCAGCGTTTGCTGGTACAGGAAAAGGGAAAAGGCATTAAGTGAAAGAAGGGGGCAGGAGTAGTCACTGTCCTTTGCCCTAATGATTAGAGAAAAGTAGTATCAGTTGGCCGGGAACCTTGAAATTTTCAGTCTTGGAAGTTCTTCCAATCTTTGCATTATATGCATTTCCTCAGCTCTTGATTAAAGACAGTCTAATTTTGGCCTCTTATCTCAATGAAAATCAACATCATTATTATGATAATTAAGACCATAATTTCTCTGAGTCACTGGAAAATCAACATAGCAGTCGAAGGACAGATTGAAGGAAGCATGTACTTCGTTGGCCAACTGCTATCACCAAATTGCAATCATCTGTAGTATGACCTTACCTATGTTTTTTTCAAACTGTATAAATATATATTTTAAACCAAAAATTTCTCTCTTTTTCCAAATAACGTATTTCATGGAACCCAATCTGTAACACTGATCAAATTGGAGCTATTTGGATTGATAGAAGTTGGAAGGCCTGGGGCTTTGACTATTCACGCTTCTACTGCAACATTCTCCTGGGGTGGTTGGTTTCCAGGCCTGCCCTTCAAGGTTCTGAGGGTCACAGATTGAAACTACTGCACATAGCAAAAGCCTGCATAATATACATACCTTTTGACTCAGGAATCCTACTTTTAAGACAGTAACATAATACAATTATCAAACGAGAGCTACAAAAGTTTTTCCAAGGCTATTCATCTAAGCTGTATCCATAAGTGTGAAAACCTTACTAAGCCCCTTAACCATTTCACAAGGTCAGGATGGGTTAAAGGAATTATAGTGTGTAGTATTGGATGGTTAGAAAAGTCCTGACACATTTTTGCATAGAAAAATACATGACTTTTCAGACCACTCAATATAAAGTAGACTAAGCCTTCACTTAACTTAATGTGTACTTCTATTTGCTATATCAGAAAATATCCTTGTTTACTTAAAAAATGGGCAAAAACATCAGACAACAGTATGGCATCATTTATATAACATATTGCATATAGTTATTGGGTCATTGGGTGGAAAAGTCATGATGCATTTTTGCATACAAAAATATGTCATGACCTTTCTGATGACCCAATGTATCTACATGAAAGGAGGCACATCACAACTTACGATGAAATTGTAATGATTTAATTCCATAGTTTTTTGTTTGTTTTTTAGAGTTATTTTTTTGCTTTAAGGCACGTACACTCACTGAAGAGACAGAGGTAGTAAGAGGGAAAGTGATACATCATACATCATCCCCTGGGGGAGGGGGGTTAGTAACACCACAATCGCTTCTCCTCCATTCTCCTCCTGGGATCTTGAGTATGCATACACATGCACCCAGTGTGAGTTTCAAGCCGCTGGGTCTGGGACTCAAACTGTGGTCAGCCATGTTAGAGTCCAGTGATCTAACCACTACACCATCTGCTAGCCCCCTATGCTGTATTTTTACTTGTGCCAGAGGGCATGTGTGCTCACAGAAGAGTGAGAGTAAAAGAGAGAGAAAGGAGAAATCACCCTCCTTGGGGCATGGACATGCTACAATCCTTTTTCTTTCTCCTTTTGAGATTTCTGGGCATGCACGCACACAGGTCTGGTGTGTTTACCAAGCTGCTAGGTCCGGGACTCAAACCTCCAGTTTGACCATATGGGATCTAGCCACCTCAACTACCATGCCATAGGTTGGCCTTAATTTCTGTATTTTAAAATTATTTATAACAAGCAATATTACTTTTACTAAAAAGAAAACAAAATATTTGAAGAAATGACTGATTTCTATTACCATTAATTAGAGTGGCATCTGCCTTCCTTGCCCTGTTGAAGTTACTAAACTTTTTTTTTTTTCAAACCAAACATAGGCTTGCCATCTTTTCTGACCTTGAACCACATATGTTGCTATTGGCAGCATCTCGTGGTCATGACTTATTTATCTCACAGGACCTGAAAAACCAGTGCCTGGAGATACCTTTTTCTGTCTCCAGGTTACTACCCAGCAGAAACATGTGCAGGTGGGTGTGTGTTGCAAGTGGGGACTGGAGGGAGGGGTTGCTGGGGTCTGTTTTGGCCTTTGTTTATCCCGCTATGGGCCGGCGATCTGACTGCACTCACATCATGTACTGGTGGGATCAAATGGAGTTGTAACGAGAAAACTCTTTTTGTTCCCTTAAATTTGCTCCAGAGCACATGCATTAGCTAGGAAGAAACAGAGACAGAGATGCATAGAGAAAATGAGAAAGCACTCCCCTCCCCGAAGGGATGGCCAATGAACTATGTGGGATCCAGTCACCTCAACCACCATGCTAGTAACTGGCCCAATAAGAAAAGCCTATTCCACTGCACCCAGCACACTGGCAAGTACTGCTCAAGTTCCCCAAGGTGTGCCCAGCATTCTCCTTGTTCCCATGGGACTGCTGCTCAACCAGGTGTCTGGGAGACCTGATTTCCAAATCAGGTTGCTGGTCTACCTAAGACTGGCACCTCTTCCTGGCATCCTCAAGACCTTAGAGATATATGGTGCTTGGCTGTGAACACCATGATTGGAAGTCAAAGCATTTTTCTTGCATTGGTCATGTCAGGCATAGAGAGGGTCCCTTAGTGGTGGGGCTCATAACCCCATGTTCCTGTAATTCATAGGACCCTCTCGCAAACATCTTGGCTTCTACTTGTACCCCTTTCCGCAAGGCTGAGACCCTTGTCTATGGACTCAGGCTAGGGTCTGGAGCACCTTCTTCAGGGGCCCCCTCATCACCTTCCCCTACATGGTCTCCTCACTCCAGGCAAATAAATTGCTCATGAGAAATACATACAGACCAGTATACAGACCAGTAGAGACATCCCCCGCCCCCCCAAGGTGAGTTTCAAGCCGCTGGGTCTGGGACTCAAACTGTGGTCAGCCATGTTAGAGTCCAGTGATCTAACCACTACACCATCTGCTAGCCCCCTATGCTGTATTTTTACTTGTGCCAGAGGGCATGTGTGCTCACAGAAGAGTGAGAGTAAAAGAGAGAGAAAGGAGAAATCACCCTCCTTGGGGCATGGACATGCTACAATCCTTTTTCTTTCTCCTTTTGAGATTTCTGGGCATGCACGCACACAGGTCTGGTGTGTTTACCAAGCTGCTAGGTCCGGGACTCAAACCTCCAGTTTGACCATATGGGATCTAGCCACCTCAACTACCATGCCATAGGTTGGCCTTAATTTCTGTATTTTAAAATTATTTATAACAAGCAATATTACTTTTACTAAAAAGAAAACAAAATATTTGAAGAAATGACTGATTTCTATTACCATTAATTAGAGTGGCATCTGCCTTCCTTGCCCTGTTGAAGTTACTAAACTTTTTTTTTTTTCAAACCAAACATAGGCTTGCCATCTTTTCTGACCTTGAACCACATATGTTGCTATTGGCAGCATCTCGTGGTCATGACTTATTTATCTCACAGGACCTGAAAAACCAGTG
This sequence comes from Tupaia belangeri chinensis, assembly GCF_000334495.1. Lineage (NCBI taxonomy): Eukaryota > Metazoa > Chordata > Mammalia > Scandentia > Tupaiidae > Tupaia > Tupaia belangeri. The sequence continues at coordinate 672,309 of NW_006203464.1, read as the reverse complement.
CCTGGAGATACCTTTTTCTGTCTCCAGGTTACTACCCAGCAGAAACATGTGCAGGTGGGTGTGTGTTGCAAGTGGGGACTGGAGGGAGGGGTTGCTGGGGTCTGTTTTGGCCTTTGTTTATCCCGCTATGGGCCGGCGATCTGACTGCACTCACATCATGTACTGGTGGGATCAAATGGAGTTGTAACGAGAAAACTCTTTTTGTTCCCTTAAATTTGCTCCAGAGCACATGCATTAGCTAGGAAGAAACAGAGACAGAGATGCATAGAGAAAATGAGAAAGCACTCCCCTCCCCGAAGGGATGGCCAATGAACTATGTGGGATCCAGTCACCTCAACCACCATGCTAGTAACTGGCCCAATAAGAAAAGCCTATTCCACTGCACCCAGCACACTGGCAAGTACTTCTCAAGTTCCCCAAGGTGTGCCCAGCATTCTCCTTGTTCCCATGGGACTGCTGCTCAACCAGGTGTCTGGGAGACCTGATTTCCAAATCAGGTTGCTGGTCTACCTAAGACTGGCACCTCTTCCTGGCATCCTCAAGACCTTAGAGATATATGGTGCTTGGCTGTGAACACCATGATTGGAAGTCAAAGCATTTTTCTTGCATTGGTCATGTCAGGCATAGAGAGGGTCCCTTAGTGGTGGGGCTCATAACCCCATGTTCCTGTAATTCATAGGACCCTCTCGCAAACATCTTGGCTTCTACTTGTACCCCTTTCCGCAAGGCTGAGACCCTTGTCTATGGACTCAGGCTAGGGTCTGGAGCACCTTCTTCAGGGGCCCCCTCATCACCTTCCCCTACATGGTCTCCTCACTCCAGGCAAATAAATTGCTCATGAGAAATACATACAGACCAGTATACAGACCAGTAGAGACACCCCCCGCCCCCCAAGACACTCTTGTCCTCTGCTTCCTTCAGGATCTTGGCAGGTTACCAAAAAGAATCCAACCCAAATAAACAGATAGGATGACTTCATGCGACTTGTGGGGCTCTGACTCTTACATTTTCGCTTACGATGGCCCTGCTTGAAAATGGAGCAACGCCAGCATGGGCTTCACCATATATGAAGGTCTGGCATGCACAGTACTGCACCGAGATGAGCTGTCTGATTTTTCTCTTGGCAGCTCCATTGTCATCTAACAGATGAGCGACAAAGACTGGGAGATTAGTAAATGGTTCAACAGACCTAACTCTGGCCTCTCAGAACCCAGCCGGGAGAGGATGCTCCACTGTCTCTGCAAGGGGAAGATGGTACTTCCCGTACCTGTGCTGTACCCCAACTGCTCAGTCCAGTCTTCCTGACCAGTATCATTACATCTGAACATCTCGCCACACTCCAACATCTCTGGCTATCAATCACCATGGAGAGTTCCCTTGAGACACCTCATCTAGACCAGCCTTGAACTATCACTCAAATCATCTATAATTATTTTCCTTTCTGAGAGCCTCAGAATCATCTCTCCCAGATGACCGAGGCTCCTCTCCTCACTGGCCGAGGCCTGTTCATCTTCATAGCTTCCATCAGTCCTTAACATGGCCCCAAGGCATGTTTGTCAGTTTCATTTCATTTCTCAGAAATAAATGGAAAAATATCTACAGTGGATTAGTTGTTAAAGGCTCTTACTTTTTCTATTACACAGTGTATTCATCTTACTATTTAAAAAAAAAAAATCAGCCTACCAAAAAGATTGGGAAATTTTTTTACCATGTGTTTTTGACTGCCATGTTAAATAATCCTGCCTATAACTAATCCAGAATATTAAGATCATCTATTACAGGTAGGATTACTTTATAAATTATACATTATGTAAATCGAGCCAGTGTTTTTACCATTTTAGTAATAGTTCATTATATAGTTTTGTATTTAGTATATTCAGTATTTAGAATGATTACTATTTAGTATTTTATTGTATATTTTAATACTGATGATTGGTAGTTTACTTACAGCTATTGTAACCAATAGCAGTAGTAACTGAACAAGCAGTGTTTTCTTTAACTCTACCCCTAATTTAGGGGCGGAATTAGAAATTAAACTGATTTTTGGCCAGCGGGTGGTGTGATGGTTAAGGCACTGGACTTCCATATGGCTAAGCATGGTTCCAGTCCCAGACCGGGTGGGGCTTGCTTTCTCACTTTCTCTCTCCCTCTCTCAGCACATGTACCCTATAGCTAATTAATAATAATAAATAAAAATAAATAATTCTTTTAAAAATAAACACAACTAGTGTTCATTTTTATATGTACAGTCATGTGTGGCAAAAAAGAAAAGGTTCTGGTAATAGCAGAGCAATGAGATATGGTATCACCATCCCTTGAGGAAACCCATTCTTCAACGGATTGAAAATTGGTATTATGGAGATCAATGAGAAAGGAGAAGGTTCACCGTCAACTCAGTGACCAAGAAACATGACAAAGACCATTCTAACTCTTCATAATCTGGTTTTTCCTGCATCTCATCAAGGTGAGTGGATACTCCATACACAAAAGTAGTATCACCTGGGAACCTCGCGGTCAGGAAGGAAGTTGGAGTCACCACTGGTCCAGTTACTCACGGTGTGAGTATGAAGAGACACTTGAAAGAACCAACCTGTTTCCTCATCTGAATGATACTGATGCTCACACCTAAGATGCGGCATCACTTTTAGGCAGAGTGAAAGAATATGTGTGAAAATAACCTTAATCGAAGTGACAAATGGATTTCGCCCATGTCTTCTACTGCTTATTAGAAACCAAACCAGTTTGGGGACCAGCAGTTAGCGTAACGGCTATGTCGCTGGACTCCTACGTAGTCGACTGTAGTTCAAGTCCCAGACCCGGTGGCTTAAACTCACGCCGGGCGCATGTGCGTGCGTGCCCAAGATCCCGAGAGGAGAATGGAGGAGAAGGGATTGAGGCGTGACCATCCCCCCTGGGGGGAGATTTCTCACTTCTTGTTTCTCTGTCTTTGTGGTGAGCGCACACGCCCTACAGCAAAAAAACCTCTCCAAAAAAAAAAAAAAGAAACCAAACCAGTTTTCATTCACTATGATAGCACACCTTTTTTCTTGTGTTGTTAATAATAAATATGACTGGCCTAGCCATGGTGACCCATGCTGGTCAGACACTGCTGCTTTGCAGGCTGAGGTCAACATGGGAGGCCTGGGTTCAATTGCTGACGTACCTTAAAAATCAGGCATGGTGGTGCATGCCTATAGCTAGAGCTGATAAGGAGGTTGAAGCAGGAGGTAAATGTTACTTTAATTAAAAAAAAAAAAAACCTGGAGCCAATAAGTGGCATGGTGGTTTGGGGCACTAGACTCCCCCACAGTCAAATGTGGTTCAAGTCCAGGACTTGGCAGCTTAAAACTCATGCACAGTGCATGTGCACGCATGGCCAGAATCCCAAGAGGAGAACAGAAATGGGATTATGGCATGTCATGCCCCCTGGAGGGTGATTTTTCACTTTCTCTCTCTCGGTCTCTCCAGTGAGCACATATGCCTTACAAGCAAAAAAATAAAAAATAAAAAAAATAAAAACTCAAAAAAGAATAACAACCAACCCAATGAGATGTGTGACCCTGGGCTACTTTATCCTCCTCTCGTGTGGAATATTGAGGTTGTTTCTCACTTAATGAACAACGATTACTGTGAGGAGCATAACCTGTAAAATGAGAATGAAATTGGGTCGTCAGAAAAGTCATGGCAGATTTCTCTATGCAAAAAATGCATCACAACTTTTCCAGTGACCCAACATTATAGCACACCATAGGCCTGTGGAAATGAGATACATTCTCTTGGCACATCTTGAGATAAGGAAGCGTCCTAGCTTTCCGTCAATGAGGCCAACCTGCTCAACCCACACTCAAATTCAACCAAGGCCTGTAGCTGTCCTTAGGATGGGATGACTCAGTCCATCCCAATGCTCCATTTAACCTCTTCCCATTCTGTGACCCAGTCACGTGTTCAGTCACGACCAGTCACGTGAACCACGGGTCTATGGCCAAGCAGTTAATGGTTACCACTAATGAGGCTGGAAGGCCCAACTCTTCTGATAGGAGCCCTTTTACTCTACACATGCTTTTTATTACCTAAGTTTCCTTGCCTTGTTCTTCAATAGCTGACCCAATTATTGGCCCAACTTTGGATTTGCGCTCTTTAATATCAAATAGAACAATAGGGTAGAAATAACAGGCTATTTAGAGCCACACATATTTGGCTTCTCGCCCTGGGTCTGCCACTTATTAATAGTGTCTTAAGAACATTTGCATAATCTCTCAGTGTCCTCATTGAAAATGGAATGAAGAATGCCTACTTTGCTGGGGCATTATAAGGAATGAGTAAGATCATGAACATAGTAGGGATTTTGGTCCCAACTTCTCCTCTGCCATACTAAGCTATGCTTGACAAGTACACAGACTATGTTCTGAGCCAGCAGGTGGGATGATGGTTAAGGCTCTGGACTTTCACATGATTGACTGCAGTTCGAATCCTGGATCAGGAAGCTTGCTTTCTCACTTTCTCATTCTTTCTATTTCTCACTGATAAATTAATAATAATGATAATGATAAATAAATCAAATTAAATCATTCAAATGAAAACAAAGATACTTTGACCTCATTCTATCTACCTTCCTCTATTGATCCTATTGGGTGGTCAAAAAAGTCATGCATTTTTGCATAGAAAAACATAGAAAAATACCTGACTTTTCCAATAATCCAATATTTACTATCATGAACCAGGTATTTCTTAAGGAAAACTGGCTACCAGTTACAGTATCCTTGGCTAATATCAAGCATGGCATTATCTTTCTTTCATGTGGCAGTTCTGTCATCTCCTATCACTTCCTGTTACTTTGTCCAGGGTCTCCAGACCCTGATCGGTTGGCAGGCACTGGTTCAATAACCTGTGTCATTCAGTCATTTCTCTTTGAAGAATAGGGCCTTGCTTTATTCATCTCTCTCTCCCCCCTAGTCTTCAAAAACCTCCCTTAAGATCCCAGCTCATGGGGCCAGCAGATGAAGTGGTGGTTAAGGCACTGAACTCCCACGTGGTCAACCATGGTTCAAGTCCTGGATATGGTGTCTTGCTTTTGTTCTCTCTTTTCCTCCCTCTCTCCCCTCCCGACCCCTGTTTCTCTCTGGCAGGTGCATATGCCCTATAGAAAATTAAATAATAATAAATAAAATAATTCTTAAAAAGAGAGAGAGAGAGAGAGAAAACCCAGCTCAATTTTTGATTACTGTTATCAGCAGACAGATCGGCTGACCATGTTGCCTGGCTTCCAGGACTTTGGAACATCTCGCATCCTGATCCAAGCATTGTACTTCATCCACCCACAAGTCCATCTGAACCTGTTTGCTCTATTCAGGGACACAGAGGTGGGTCACATTATATTAGGTTGTCAGAAAAGCCATCAAGTATTTTTCCCAAGATCTCAACATCATAGAGAAATGGAAAAGACACTACAACCTGACCATGCCCCTTGAGGGGTGCTTTCTTCCTTTCTCCCTCTCTCTGCCTCTGGTGAGCACACAGGCCCTCTGGCAATCAAAAAATAAAAATAAGAACAGGAAGAGGAACTTGTAAGCATTCAAGTCACTCTATCACCCCTTCATGACCAGCAAGTCAAATGCAAGTTATCTGACCTACGGACTCAGAAGTGGGCCTCAGGCTTGCCGCCACGTATATATCACAGAATTCCACAAGGAAAAGGATCATGCCTTGTTACCTGTTGGTCTGCCTTATGTGGGGATAGAATTAATCAGTAAATGTCTCCCTAAGATGTCAGGCTGAGTCCCCCAGCCATGAGAGTTGAGGTACACCCAGTGGCCCATAGGCACAGTGTGATGAACTCTGCCTGTATCCCTGATCATGGCTCCTGTGTCCCATCTCCTACCTCATTGGCTCTGCTCTGTCCACCTGTGTGATGTCTAACTAGTGATATAACCAGTCCCAGGCTCGGTAACCTCATCCAGAAAATAAAGATTGTACCAGCTGTCCTGTCCCAATATAGAGGGACCCAGTAAACTAACATCTGCTGAAATGATGTCAAGTGTCAACTGCTAAGGTGACCCTATGGCTGTCATCCTTTCCCATTGTCTGCCTCAGTGCATCCTACCTTACGATTTCCCTGACCATCCTCTCTTCTTTCACTTAGAGGACAAGACGCAGTCAGGTAAAAAGCGAGAGAGCACAACGGACAACCAGAGACCAAGAGCTTATGTTTGGTCTATCCTTAGCATCTCACATATGTTTCATGATGATTCACACATTGCCCCTATTTTGCCCTGGCAAATTCCCTCCTGGCATCCTCCACCATGGCCCCACCTGACAGTGCCATGGAGACTTCACTCCCTCTGTGGAAGCTGCTCAGAGCCTGTCCCCAAGGGCAGCATTGTCATATGCTCTAGACCACGTCCCTCCACCTCTACATCTCCTTGGCGAAAGGACTACGCTTCCTAACACTGCTACCAAGAACTTGGCTGTCAACTGGCAGCAAAGTGAGGCCCCATGTCCTCTGGGTTGATGGCATGGCCTTATCCATAAAGATAATTCAAGGGGATTTAAAAAAAAGTTACAGGTCAATGGAAGAGGTATTGATGGCTAGGAAAGTTCTCTGAAGTCCTTCAAGTTTCTTCGGGTGGTTGGATATCTATCAGGGCTAATCCTATAGCATACAAGGGCTTTTAAAGAAAGGCTTATGTTTTGTGTGTGTTTGGTTGGTTTGGTCTCAAATTCAAAATCCTGATTTTCAAAATTCCAGTGCTGTTTCATGCACCCATCTTCTTCTCTATCCCTGGTGAAAATGAGTTTCTCCGTATCCCATGTTCCTGTAATATTCTGTTTCCCTTCTACTATAATACCATGTGGAAGTGTTAACCAAAATATTCCATGTTTTTATAACAAAAATTAACAGCTAAATTTTTCAAGTACTTACAAGATGCTAACGTCTGTGCTAAGCCCTTTATCCACTCTACATGCGTTGTGCTTATGTGAATGCTATTTCACCTAATCCTCGAAATAACTGCACGCGGCAAGTTTTAGAAGGATCCTGTGATAATCCGTGTTGATTGCATTAACAGCTCTAATGCCTCATCCCTCCCTATGTCCACACCCTTTGTCATCGAACTTTGTAACCTGTCTCCACTTTAGGCAGGGCATCATCTCCCCGCTTGAACCTGGTCTCATCCATGCAACTGCTTGTGATCAATGGGGTGTTAGCTAACAAGATACAAGGGGAGGCTTGCAAAAGGATTTGTGTACTTCTGCTCACCCTCTGGCTTCTCTGAAATGTCTGTGAAAACATGTTTGAACTAGTCTGTTAGAGAAGAGCATGATTAAACAGCAAGTATTTGTCCCAATAATCTAAATTGAGACCACCCTGGATAAGTCCACAGCCAGCCAACTCCCAGATACATAAAGCAATCCAGAGGACAAAAGGCTTATCTGGCCAAGCCTAACTGAAATTTCAGACCTGCAAACTCAAAAGCAAAATCAATGCTTGTTGCTTTAAGGCCCTGCATCTTGGGTGGTTCAATAGCATTTCTATGGGGATAGATAATTGATACTTGGTTCCATTTTGGATGAGTAATATGAGACTTGGAGCTGTCATGTTAAATGGCAATAATCACATGGCCAGTCAGTGGTGCAGTAGGACTAAGTTCCACTGGACCCAAAGGAGAGTTCTCCAAACTATACCAGTCTATCTCCTTACCTAGCTAACTGTCCATCCATCCATCTTTCTGGCTTTTATCAATGGAGAAGACGACAATGGTAGCAAATGACTGATATTCTTCTCCTCATTACTTTGAGTTCCTGACCATAGTATAAATCCAACCAAAGTCTGCTGAATAATGTCAAAGAAAATAAAACATAGGGTCCCTTAGAAAATAATCAGTAACAATTTTTTTAAAAATGGACACTGCTTTATCTGCTTTCTCAAAGGACAAAGAAAGTATCATAAAAGGAGCATTTTTTAAGCTTTTATTATTTTCTTTAACTTTACTTATTTATTGATTTTAATTTGACTGGGGCTGGGGAGTAGGGGCCGAGTGAGAAAGCTAGCCTCCAGGTCTGGGATTTGAACCGCAGTTGGCCATGTGGAAGTCTAGCGCCCTTAACCATCATGCCACCTGCCGGCTCCAAAGGAGCATTTTTAAAAGATACGTTGACCAAAAAATGAGAAAGCTAGGAAAGAGAGGCAGGGAAGTGGACTGGAGCATTTGCCCATGTGACTAGACAGAAAAACTCCACCAGGACAGAAAATTCCCTAGCAGGAGATTAGTAGGGAATATCTAGTTAATTAAGCCACATTTGATAGAGCCAATGAGATGAATCAATGGGCCCAGCCACATTTGATAGAGCCAATGAGATGAGAACAGTCCGTGGGTCCAGCCAATGATCAACCGACATGACCCATAATACATTAAAAAATTACAATGTAACTTCCGGGGCCTTTTGAGCTACTCCTAGGGCCACTGCAATGTCTCAGGAGTGTACTACTTCCACTTCTATTTAATAAACTATCTTTTCCTGGGACCAGCCCATGGTGCACTGGTTACATAACTGGGCTCACACATGGCCAACCACAAATCAAGTCCTGGGCCTGGTGGCTTGAAAGTCATGCCAAGCATGTGTGCGTGCATGCCCAAGATTCCAGGAGGAGATGGGATTGTGATTTGGCCATCTCCCCTGGAGGTGATCTCTCACTTCCCCTCTGTCAGGCAAGTGCATGTACCCTAAGGCAAAAACCTCTATAAGTAAATAACCTACCTTTTCCTTTCAAAAACAAAATAAGTAAACATAAAATACAGTCATCTTTGAGGTACTTGTAGGGA
>NW_006203464.1:654652-663479 GCF_000334495.1 Tupaia belangeri chinensis | reverse complement strand
TATGTAGTATTTGATATTTGCTTCAAATTTACTCAGGAAACTAAAAGGATCAACAAAGTCTAGTATTTGTTGTTGGATACATGGATTCACTGTACTCATCTCCCTACTTTTAAATCAACCTGAAAACTTTCCAAATGAGACATGTTCAAGAAAAATAAAATGCATTTATAAAAGGACTTCTGTTTCCGTCTTACTGGCTGCTGGTTTGGTCAAGTCCCTTCACTCTCCCAAGCTTCTATCTGCCCTCTGATAGAGCAAGGATTCTGAGTTTCCTGAGCTTTCCCCAAAAGAGCATGTTAAAAAAATTTTTTTTTAATTAAAAAAAAAAAAAGGCAAGCAGTAATAACCCTGGCACCTCTTCCCATCCAGGACTCGAGTAACATACTGACACCCCTCAACTCCCACAAAGAGGCCATCCATGTAGGGTGACGTCGGTGTGTTCGAGTGGAATGTGCCCACCCCACCAGTAAGTGACCCTTGCTTGTTTTCTTTCACTCTCAGGCGTGGACACTTATTTTTATTCTCTGCTTCTGTTCTGGGAAGTCTTATGCCTAATGGCACAGCAATATCAATAGACTCGACTGTCTCATTACGTTTATCAAGTACCAGAATATCTTGTATTCAGTCGCGTGGAATTATAAAATCTGTCCTAGCACATCGTAGAGCAGCTGTTGGTGAGCACGTTTTGATTCATACTGAAGATCTTCTTTAAATTCATTTCTGTGCTCACACGTGGGTACTCGCGGGGGGTGTGCGAGCTTACCATCCATTTCTGGGTGTTAAGCTAAGGCGGCCCCTCTGAATTCTAAGTGCACCTCCTGCCGGCGCCTGTGCCCTTCTGCTTTGTGAGTTTCTCTTCTCACGTGGCCCACTATTCTTCAAAGTACGATGATTCATGGTGGATTCATGATTCATCACTTACTGGGTAACGTCTCATCTTCTCGGCCCAGCACACAAGAAGCTCAAAAATGGAGCCCTGGGTACATTTCTGCCTTTATCTCATGCCTCATCCTCAAAGCGCTTCATACGCTCATGCACACACGGGTGCGTAGGTGTGTTCACATGCACTGAATCACAATTATGAACAGCCTATCATCCCCCACCAGATTCTATTATTTCTCATAGGCTGGTTTTTGCATGCCTCGGTGCTCTGCTTAAAATTTTTCAGCTTCCCCACGTCACCGATTCTTCCTCATCTTTCGAAATTTGAATTTCCATCTTCTTGTTCAGAGGTTGCCCAACTTTGCGGCCAGCAGATGGTGTAGCAGTTATGTCACTGAAGTCCCACATGGCCAACGGCAGTTCAAGTCCTGGACCTGGTGGCTGAAAACTCACATCGGCACTTGTGTGCGTGCTTGCTCAAAATCCAGGGAGAAGGGATTGTGGTGTGGCCATCCCCCTAGGGGGTGATTTCTCACTTTCCTTCTCCCTTTCTCCCTCTCTCTCAGGTAACCACATATGCCCTCAGGCAAAAATCTCTTAAAAAAAATAAAGAATTTATCCAATTTCTCCTCTTGTCATGGTGATTCCAGACCCAAGCCAGTAGTTCTGTACAGGGTAATTTCCTCCCCAGGGACATTTGGCAATCCTGGAAACAGTTTTCATAGTCACAGCCTGGAGTGAGTGGTTGCTATGAGCACCCAGTTAACAAAGGTTAGGGGAACCCCCAAGGATTTTTCAATGCACGGGGCAGTCTTCTGCAGCGGAATTTTCTAGTCCCAAATACCGAGGTCTCATGGTGAGCCATCTGCCGTGGTGGGATTTGCTTGTGTCAGTCCTGTTTTTGTGTGTCCTGGAAACTAGCAGCATGCTAGGCACAGATTAAGCCTTTGTCCCAACCATGAAACAGCAAAGGAAGCCTGGTCAAACATGCATGATTGCCACACCTTTGGCTAGACTGAGTGCATGTTCCAAATGAAGTGACCAATCACAGGTCTGCTTCTATATGTACAGTAAACAGCCACTGCAGATCATGTTCCATTCTGTTATTTTTTAAGAGTTTTTTGTTTTTTGTTTTTGCTATAGGGCATGTGCACTTGCTGGAGAGAGAGAGAGACATAAAGTGAGAAACCAAGCCCCCAGTGGGGGGAGTTGGGGGTGGCTATACCTCAACCCCTTCTCCTTCATTCTTTTCTCAGAATTTTGGGCACACACACCCAGTGTGAGTTTTAAGCCACCAGGTCCAGGACTTAAACCACGGTCGACTACGTGGGAGTCAAGCGATGAAACCATTATGCCATCTGCTGGTCCTGTATGTTCCATTCCATATCCTTGGGTAGCTCTCAATCAGTCTTTTCTATTTATGGTGACTCAAGTGTGATTATGTTGCTCCATGCCCTAGAAAATGTGTATTGCCGATTGGTTGTGAGGTACCTGGTGCAAAATCTATCCTAGCACGCTGCATTGGGTCATCAGAAGAGTCAGGATGTACTTTTGCACAGAAACATATAGAAAAATTCATTTCATGACTTTTCCGGTGACCCAATAGTTGTGCTATCATCAGTATGGCTAATGAAGAAGAAATCTGGGGCCAGGAAAAAGAGTGGTTAGAGCAAACAGCGCCTCCACATTGGGTGGTCTTTGAAAGAGCAGTTGGATAACCCAGTTCAGTTACCGAAGGACATGGACAATTTTTTCTTTCATTGGAAAAAGCATCAGAATAGAAGAATTCTGTGTTAGCCAAAACAAAGGAGCTAGAATTGAGGGTTACTGTGAGGTTGAATATGGCAATGTACAAAAGACAGCTTCCAGCACTACAAATAGTATTAATGGGGCCTGCAGATGGCATCGTGGTTACATCGCCAGACTCCCATATAGCCAACCATGGTTTGAGTCCCGGATCTGGTGGCTTGAAAAATCACACCAGGCATGTGTGCATGCATGCCCAAGACCCTGGAAGGAGAACAGTAGAGAAGGAATTATGGTGTGGTCATCCCCCCAGGGGTTGATTTCTCACTTTCCCTCTCTTTCTGGCAAGAACACACGTTCTAAGGCAAAGATCTCTAAAATATAATAAATACAAACAAATAAATAAATAGATAGTATTAATGGTGGACAATCCGTTCTGGTGATACATGCTATTTTATCCCCATTCCAAGGATGAGAAACTGAGACTCCAATAAATTCAGCTGCATGGTTTCCCAGAGAGTAAATGCCTGTGCCATCTTTCAAAGGCCAGGCGGATTTGCTTTCCTTCCACCTTATCATCATCGTGGAGGCATGGGCACAGGAGCATGGGCAGAAGCAGCCAGAGTTAGGTGGACTGGAGAAGGGCGGTATGGATCCATCCTGTGTTCCCTTCCTGTCTCCCGCAGGAAGGCAGGTGTGAACAGAACTCAGCTGGGGTTCAGGCAGCTTTCTAGATCCGCAGGGAATAATCAAGTAAACTATGGCATCTTTGTGATGCAAAGTAGATGAGGATGCCTGGAAGCGTTAGCTCAGTAGGGACGTGGGCACCCAGGCCCCAGTACAGACAGCAGGGACTCTGAGTCTCCAGGCAGTCAAATTAACTCGAGACCTGGCTTACTGATGGAATGAGGCAGTGGGTGTTCTTGAGAGTGATGCGGCAACTCAGGGGGCTGATTTGGAGTCACAAGTCTCAGGAAGTCATAGCCGGACGGGGCCGAGGGGCCTGCAAGACCTGACAGGCTTTGCTTTATCTATGACACGTTGAGTTCTATCTTGTATTGCCACAATCGCGCCTCCAATCGCACTCTCTCCAGAAGGCAGATGCAATCATTTTCTGCTGTACTAACAGACTGACTGGGAGGGAGATAACATGATGCATGGCACAAACCCAGGCTTTGAGGCCAAATAACGCTGGGTTCAAAACATAGCACTGCCACTGTTACTGAGAAACTAACTTCTTTGACGCGTTGCTAAGATGACTGCCGTCCATAGTTGCTCGGCGGTTGGTATGAGTCTAACAGAAATGCTGGGCACGGGTGAGTCAATGATTTCTACTTGTCTGGAAGCATTGGACGTGATATTTACTTCCGATACAGGCTGCGAGGCTGTTTTTTGGGTTGTTTTTGTTGTTGTTTATGGATATTTTTGGTATAGGGCACGTGCACTAGCCAGAGAGACAAAAGAGATAGGAAATGAGAAATCACTCCCCTGGAGGAATGACCATGGTGCAGTCCCTTCTCCATTCTCTTGGGATTTGGGGCATGTACAAACAAATGCACAATGTGAGTTTCAAGCCACCAGGTCCAGGACTTAAACCATCGTTGGCCACATGTGAGTCCAGTGCCTTAACCACTATGCTACCTGTTAGCCCTTCAAGGCTGTGCAAGGCTCATTTTTGACCTCAACATGCAGCTCTGTTAAGCTGCCTGTCCACTCATGATATGTAACTATAACACACAGCGTTGCTACCCCATGGACTGCTGCTTCAGCTTTTAGTTTTGTAATTTCAAAATAACGGTGCTTTCTGTTCTTACCCATTTCTACCTCCCATTTGATGTGCTATTCTGAACCATCTCTCCCTGGTGACTGACTGGCTTCCATCAGCCTAAACACTTTGAGCAGTTACAGCTCATTGGGCCTGGATGCTCCTCAAATTTCTTGAGTTTCCAGGCCATTGGCTAATACTGCTCCCTTCACTTTATTATATTGATGGTGTTATTATTATGCCTTCTTCTCAATCACAATTCTGCCGATGGCATCGCGTCCTGTTCTGCACTGACTATGCAAGAAGAACATGCCCCTAACACACCACGGGAGCTACACACAGGAAACAGTGATGACTGGCCATTCAGCTCTTTGTCAGACACATGGCTAGGTCTATTTCCCTGCCTCTGCACCATGTCCTCCATCAGCCTGCAGAGACCCAGGAAATACCAGTATAGGAAACATGGATTGCAACAAGCTCATAGTCTGTTACTTTGTCCCAGGTCTCCCTTTGTTCTTCCTACCCATGGACCAGGAAACAGCCTCACTGCAGAGACAGCTTGGCCCTTCAGTATTTCTAGAAATAACAATCCCCACTCTCATACATCCCTGTATGATGCTAACATTATCAATGTCATTACTCTCCTTGGACCCTGGAAGGTTTTATCTTTAGCTGTTGTGTGCTCACTCTTCCTGCATCCGATTGATGGACAAAAAACAGCCACAGCATAACTCGAACCTAGAAAACCCATCTCTCTGGAAAAGCATGGTGTTCTACCCAATAGTATTACTCCCACAACTAACTCTCCAGACTCTGCCATATTGAAATCAATGTTTATTTCTACTTATTTATTTACCAAGGTCCAAAGAAACTATTGGGCTTCAGTTCTCGGTGTTAATAATGTTTGTTATCTTAGCAACTACTATTTTTTTTTTTTTGAGAGAGAGTTTTTTTTGCTATAGGGCACATATACTTGACAGAGAGATAGAAAGTGAAAAATCACTCCCCAGGGGAGAAGGCCACACGCTACCTGTTAGCCCTTCAAGGCTGTGCAAGGCTCATTTTTGACCTCAACATGCAGCTCTGTTAAGCTGCCTGTCCACTCATGATATGTAACTATAACACACAGCGTTGCTACCCCATGGACTGCTGCTTCAGCTTTTAGTTTTGTAATTTCAAAATAACGGTGCTTTCTGTTCTTACCCATTTCTACCTCCCATTTGATGTGCTATTCTGAACCATCTCTCCCTGGTGACTGACTGGCTTCCATCAGCCTAAACACTTTGAGCAGTTACAGCTCATTGGGCCTGGATGCTCCTCAAATTTCTTGAGTTTCCAGGCCATTGGCTAATACTGCTCCCTTCACTTTATTATATTGATGGTGTTATTATTATGCCTTCTTCTCAATCACAATTCTGCCGATGGCATCGCGTCCTGTTCTGCACTGACTATGCAAGAAGAACATGCCCCTAACACACCACGGGAGCTACACACAGGAAACAGTGATGACTGGCCATTCAGCTCTTTGTCAGACACATGGCTAGGTCTATTTCCCTGCCTCTGCACCATGTCCTCCATCAGCCTGCAGAGACCCAGGAAATACCAGTATAGGAAACATGGATTGCAACAAGCTCATAGTCTGTTACTTTGTCCCAGGTCTCCCTTTGTTCTTCCTACCCATGGACCAGGAAACAGCCTCACTGCAGAGACAGCTTGGCCCTTCAGTATTTCTAGAAATAACAATCCCCACTCTCATACATCCCTGTATGATGCTAACATTATCAATGTCATTACTCTCCTTGGACCCTGGAAGGTTTTATCTTTAGCTGTTGTGTGCTCACTCTTCCTGCATCCGATTGATGGACAAAAAACAGCCACAGCATAACTCGAACCTAGAAAACCCATCTCTCTGGAAAAGCATGGTGTTCTACCCAATAGTATTACTCCCACAACTAACTCTCCAGACTCTGCCATATTGAAATCAGTGTTTATTTCTATTTATTTATTTACCAAGGTCCAAAGAAACTATTGGGCTTCAGTTCTCGGTGTTAATAATGTTTGTTATCTTAGCAACTACTATTTTTTTTTTTTTGAGAGAGAGTTTTTTTTGCTATAGGGTGCATGCGCTCACTAGACAGACAGAGAGAGACAGAGATAGAAGGGGATGGCCATGCCGCAATTCCCTCTCCTCCATTCTCCCCTCAGGATCTTGGGCACGTACGCACACACGCCCAGTGTGAGTTTAAGCCACCGGGTCCGGGACTCAAACCGCGGTATACTACGTGGGAGTCCAGTGACATAGCCATTACACTAACTGCTGGTCCCGCAACTACTTTTTTTTTTTTTTGAGAGAGAGATTTTTGCTATAGGGCACATATACTTGACAGAGAGATAGAAAGTGAAAAATCACTCCCCAGGGGAGATGGCCACACCACAATCCCTTCTACTCCATTCTCCTCTCAAGATTATGAGCACACATGCACATGTGCCCAGTGTGAGTTTTAAGCCACCAGGTCCAGGACTTGAACCACAGTCAACTACATGGGAATCCAGTGATGTAACCATTATGCCATCTGCTGGTCTAAGCAACTACTATGTACTGAACAAGTGATATACTTCATTAAGTACTTCAAGTATTTTATTAAAACCTCATAATAGAAACAACCATGAAGTAAATACTGTGGTGAGCCCATCCCACAGGGTGGGAAAGCAGCCTCAAAGGTAGCAATAAACTTGTGCAGCAATAAACCCAGCTCTAAGTAGTGAGGCTGAGGTTGCAGCCCAAATCATCTGATCCCAAAGTGCAGAGTGGAGGCCATTGCTCTAGGGTCTCACAATTCCAGAAAAACCTAGATATTCTGCTCAACCAAAATGCTAATGGTCAAGAAAGCATAGGAATGCTGCCTATTTTATTGCCTTTAAAGAGTATCAGGACCAGCAGATGACATAATGGTTACGTCGCTGAACTCCCACGTAATCAACCACAGTTCGAGTCCCGGATCGAGCAGCTTAAACTCACACCAGGAACATGTATATGCATGCCCAAGATCCCAAGAGGAGAATGGAGGAGAAGGGATTGTGGTGGGGAGTGAGGGGTGGGGGGTAAGGGGGTAAATTTTTGCTTTCTGTCTCTCTGTCTCCCTGTCTCTCTCTTTCTGGTGAGCGTATGCACCCTACAGCAAAAATCTTTCTTTAAAAAAAAAAAAGAAAAAAGAATATCAATTACAGTAAAAGGGATGCTGGTGGTTTATGTAGCACAGTTTGAGATACTGAGCCTTTAGAAATTCTAACCCTGGGGCCGGCAGGTGACATAGTGATTAAGGCATTGAAGTCCCGATGACTGACTATGGTTTGAGTTCCAGACCCAGTAACAAAACTCATGCTAGGCACGTGCACATGCAGGTCCAAAATTCCAGGAAGAGAATGGAGGTGAAGAGATTGCAACATGACCACCCCACCCCAGCGGAGCGGAGCGGATGAGTTCACTTTCCCTCTCATTCTCTCGAGGACACATACCCTAAGGCAAAATCCTCTTTAAAATAAAGAAATACTGACCCTATACAGGTCAGTGGCCTCTGGCCTAGTGGTTAACGGGTTAAAGAAGCTGGATACCATGTGACCGACTGTTTAGTTTGAGTCCTGGACTCAAGGGCATGAAAAGCATGCCAGGCACAGATATGTGTGTGCCCAAAATCCCCAAAGAAGGACGAGATGGAGGAGAAGGGATTGCAACGTGACCATGCCCCATTGTGGGGCAGGGGTGCTTTCTCCCTGTCCTTGACAAAGCACATCAACAAATTTAAAAAGGAAAAATCATACTGACTCTAGGTAGCTGGTTATGGGGAAGAGAGGGCTAGGTTTCTGTCGAATATTTGGCAAGTAGAATGGGGAGAGTGTGGTGGTGACGAGGTCGCTATCACGGGTCACGTCTCTGCTCCTTGTAAGCACTAAGATGCGAATGTTCCACGATTGCCACAGAGTAAACACTGCTCTCCTCACTTTGTAGATGAGGAGCCTGAAGGGGACTCAGAGTCTTAGGGACTTGCTGAGCATCAGAGCCAAGAGCCGGTAGATCTTACACAGGAGCCCGTTCTTTGCATCTGGAATCTTCATTTCCTACTCCTACTGATGTCTCATTGGGATCTTCCTCACCCTGGTCAGGTACCTGGCTGAATCAAACTGAATTCTTGGGGCATCAGGTGTGTTCAAACAGATGTTTACACACACACTTAAGAATGGCTCTCAAACCTATGAACTCGCAGTCAACCACATGGAAGATGCTAGCAGACAGAGAACCACCGAGGTCGAGAAAAAAGTCAATAACCCCCCCCAACACTAATAGAACTGTCTGACCCAGCCTTGTTTTTTTGTTGTTTAGGTTTTTATTATAGGGCATATGCGCTCACAGGAGAGAGACAGAGGGAGAGAGAGACA